>NC_046661.1:149302717-149320998 GCF_010883055.1 Belonocnema kinseyi | reverse complement strand
TATGGAGGGTAAATCCTTAAGCACACAAAAAACATCATCTCTGAAACTGAACCTGTAAGCTTGTCACTGGTTGAATTAGTATCAGTATCTGCTCTTTTGAAAAAAAAGTTAATTCGTTACTGGTTGAATCAGTATCATTAGTGGTCTCTGGAAAACCAGTGATTTCCAGGTATTGATTGGGTGAAACAGTAAGTTATTGACCCTGATATGGAAGTTAAGTCCTTAAAAATACGAAAAAAATCTTTTTTGCTCTCTTGAAATAAACTATTGAAATTTTCACTGGTGAACCTGTAATTTTCAGATTTTGACAGGGTGAACCAGTAAGTGACTGTAGCTGATATGGAGAATAAGTCCTTCGAGATAAGAAGAATATCCTTTCTGCTCTCTTGAAATGAACAAGTTAATTTTTCACTAGTTGAATCAGTATCATAAGTTTTAACTTGAAAATCAGTGATTTTTAGATTTTGACAGGGTGAACTAGTAAGGGACTTACCCTGATATGGAGGGTAAATCCTTAAAGACACAAAAAACATCATCTCTGAAATTGAACCTGTAAGCTTGTCACTGGTTGAATTAGTATCAGTATCTGCTTTCTTGAAATAAACCAGTGAAATCTTCACTGGTGAACTTCTAATTTACAGATTTTGACAGGGTGAACCAGTATTTTACTGCCACTGATATGGAGAATAAATCATCCGAGATACGAAGAACATCATTTCTGTTGTCTTGGAATGAACTAGTTAATTTGTTACTAGTTGCATTAGTATTATAAGTTCTCAATGGAGAACCAGTAATTTTCAGATTTCGACTGGCTGAAACAGTAAGTGACTGACCCTTTTATGGAGGTTACATTTTTAAATATACGAAAAAAACCTTTCATGCTCTCTTGAAATACACCAGTAAAAGTTTCACTGGTTAACGAGTGATTTCTAGATTTTTACTGGGTGAACCAGTAAATGACACAACAACTGACTGCTGGTACTGAGTAAGCAGCACACCTGACTGAATAAATTAGTGATGAAATTCCACTGCTTGAAACAGTAAAATCTAACTGATTGTCAGTAGGACACTTCTGGATGTTTCGATCATAGATATTCCACTGGAAGTCTGTAAGATTCCACTAGAAATCTGTAAGATTCCACTGGAAATCAGTGAGACTTTACTGGAAATTAGTGTGAGTTTGCTGGAAATCAGTGAGACATCACTGAAAATCAGTGGGATCTTTACTGAAAATCAGTGAAACTTCAGTGGAAAATAAGTAAGCCTTTACTGCAAATCAGTGAGCTTTAACTGGAAATCAGTGAGATTTCACTGGAAATCAGTAAGACTGCACCAGAAATCAGGGGGACTTCACTAGAAATAAGTTTAACCTCACTGGAAAATAAGTAAGCCTTTCCCGGAAATCAGTGAGATTTCACTGGAAATAAGTGAGCTTTCATTGGTAATCAGTGAGACTGCACTGGAAAATCAGTAATAATTCACTGGAAATCGACACCGTTTCACTGGTAATCAGTGAGACTGCACTAGAAATCAGTGACATTTCAATGAAAATCAGTGAAATTTCACTGGAAATCAGTGAAATTCATTGGGAAATTAGTGAGACTTCACTGGCAATCAGTGAGATTTCACTGGTTCATCGTAAGAGTGATGTGAAAACGTCTTAGACCGCGAAAAGGAGGGTGAAGCTAAGATTAAGATTTTGGGACTTAAATACTAATGGCCTGGAAAAATAAAAATTTGGTCAAAGTAAGGTTAGGGAATTTTTAAAATAAAATTTGGGGGTACCCTGTTATAATATTCTTGTTAGTAATTTACTTGCTTTGTATTTTTGTTTATTTTTTTTCCTCCTGATTGTTATAATTTTGGTTAAGCATCTTATTAGTTAAATGAAAATTCAACAACTTTATTAAAAAGTCACCTTTTTGTTTAAAATATCTACTATCAGATTATTCCTGGAGAATTCATATTTTTGGTAGAAAATTCAATTCATTAATTGAAGTTTGAACAAGCACACTAAAGAAAATTACGTGGAAGATTTATCATTTTAATTTTAAAAAAAAATCTTTTCAGTTAAACTTTTTTTTTTTTAAATCGTTTTTAGTTGAAAAATCATATTTTCGGAGTGAATATTAAACTATTTTGTAAAAAATACGTATTTTTAGCTGAAAAAATCAACCATTAATTCGAAAATTCTTCTTATTAGGTTAAAAATAGAATTATTGTGATAGAAAATTCTACTAATTGGTTGAAAATTTTACTATTATTTCTAAAAATTCTTTTCCTTTTATAAAAATTAATATTTGCTTAAAAATCTTATTTTTGGCGAAAAAATTAATGTTTTTGTTGAAATGACTTCTTTTTTAGACAAAATTGCAACTATTTGGTTGAAAATTAATCTTTTTTATGAAAATTTATATTTTCAACTTTCAACTTTTTACAGTTTTTTTAACTTTTTCGCTCAAACTCAAATTCACCGTTTAACAATTTGAATGTTTGTTTTTTCACTGGAATAGCTTTATTTTTTGAAAATTCGTCTTTTTGGTCAGAAAATTTAACTTCTGGGTTTACAGTCGAAGTAATGTGTTAAAAATTCATCTCTGTGTCAACTAAACAATCTTGATAACAAATTTTTCACTAAAAATTTATCATTTCACTTGAAAATTGAAAATTATGGTCATAATTGAAATATTTTGTAAAAAATACAATTTTTTGTAAATTAAATTTTTTGTTGAAAGTTCAACTATTTGATCCGATTATTTGGTTGAAAAATTAATGTTTGTTATAAATAACTCATCAATGTAGGTTGAAAATTCAACTTTTTTTTGAAAATTTAATTCTTTTATTAAAAATTAAAATGGAATAAGATTAGAATTCGAGCATAGAAAGTTTATTACCTACTGAATTGAGCTCGTTTTGATTAAAAAAATGATCGGATGCAAAAAATATCATTAAATTGTTAAAAGTCAAAAAAATGAGAAACCTTGAAATATTGTCGATTGTAGCGTCGCGATTTTTCACTAGATGTATAGTACAATTTTTTCGTTTCGTGAAAAATATTTTTTCACTTTCAAAAATAGCTAATTGTAAAAATCGATTTTTTGTCCTTGAAAATCGCTAGGCCACGATATGAAGGGTAAAGCATAAAGTATACAAAAATAGCATTCCTAAATTGTAAAAATCGTCGACTACGATATGAGAGTTAACGAATCAAATAAACAAAAAACCGTATGCTGAAATGTACAAAAAATAGAGTTTTTTATGTCTAAATATCTTTGATATAGATATGGAGTGTAAAGCCTAAACTATAAAAAAATAAGTATAGTTTTAATGTGCAAATATGTTATCGATATGAAGGGTAAAGTCTAAAGTATGAAAAATACTTTAGTCTGGCTTTGTAATAATTTCTTAGAATGTGACATGGAGGTTAGAGCCTGAAATATACAAAAAATAGAATTTTGCATGTAGAAATATCTTCGACATCGATATGGAGGGTAAATTCTAAAATATTTTTAAAAAACTTTAATTTTAATTTGCAAACATCTTATCGATATGAAGGGCAAATCATCAAACATAAAAAGCTATAGTTCTGATGTGTTGAAATCTCAGACTGCGATATGGAGGGTAAATTCTGAAATATACAAACACCATAGTTTTCATGTGTAAACACCTTGGACCACAATATGAAGAGTAAAGCCCGAAAAATACAAAACCATCATTTTTTCGTATTAGAATTTTAGACTGCGATTGGGAATGTATAGCTGAAATATACCAAAACCGTAGCTTTAATTTGTGAGCATCTTAGATAGCGATATGGAGGGTAAAGCCTTAAATAAAGCAAAAATTATAGGCTTGATGTCTAATAATTTCTTAGACAACGATATGGAGGTCATAGCCTGAAATATAGAAAAAATTTAATTTTTTATGTTTAAATATCTTTAAAATCGATATGGAGAGTAAAGCATGAAATATACACAAACTAGTATTTTGTTTTGTAAACATCATAAGACAGCAAAATAGAGGGTAAATCCTGAAATATACGAAAGCTATAGTTTTGATGTCTAAACATCTTAGACAGCAATATGGAGGGTAAAGTCTAAAATATACCAGACATAGCCTCTCTGACGTGCAAAAATCATAGACCTCGATATGGAGGGTAAAGCCCAAAATATAGAAAAACTCAAGCTTTAATGTATAGGAACTTAAGACTGCGAAATGAGGAGTAAATCCGGGATTATGCAAGAACAATACTTTTAATGTGCAAACATCTTAGATCGAAGTATGTGGGGTAAAGCCTGAAATATATCAAAACTGTTGCTTTGATGCGTAACAATCTTACACAGCGATATGGAGGGTAAAGCCTAAAATATTAATGAAAAATTATAGTTTCAATATTTTAAAAAAACTATAGTTTTTATGTGTAAATATCTCAGACACGGATATGGAGGGTAAAGCCCTCAATATATAACAAAGTATAGTTTTGATGTCTAATAATTTCTTAGACCGCGATATGGAAGTCAGAGTCTGAAATATAGAAAATATGACATTTTTTTATGTTTGAATATCTTCAAAGGCTATATGAAGGGTAAAGCATAAAATATACCAAATCGTTAGTTTTTATGTGTCAACAACTTGGACAGCGATATAAAGGGAGCCTGAAATATACCAAAAATATAGTTTTGATGTGTAAACATTTTAGACCACAATATGAAGAGTAAAGTCCGCAAAATACAAAACCATAATTTCCTTTTCTTAGAATTTTAGACTGCCATATGGAATGTATATCTGAAATACACTAAAACCGTATTTTTAATGTGTAAGCTTCTTAGATAGCGATATGAAGGGTAAAGCCTTAAATATAGAAAAAAGTATAGTCTCGATGTTAAATAATTTCTTAGACCGCAATCTGGTGGCTAGAGTCTGAAATAGAGAAAATATACAATGTTTTATGTATAAATATCTTCAAAAGCGATATGGAGGGTAAATTATGTAATATACACAAACTACTGTTTTGTTGTGTAAACACCCAAGGCAGCAAAATAGAGGGTACATCCTGAAATGTAAAAAAGCTATACTTATCATGTGTAAACATCTTAGATCGAAGTATGAAGGGTAAATCATGAGATATACTACAGATCTTGTTCTGATGCGCAAAAATCTTAGGCAGAAATATGGATGGTAAATCATGAAATGTTTGAATAGTATCCTTTTTAACGTGCAAAAATCGTAGACAACAATATGAAGGGTAAAACTTGAAATATACAGAAACTATTATATTGGTGTTAGCATATTAGAAATCAATATGAAGGGTAAATCCTGAAATATATCAAAGTCATAATTTCAATATGCGAGCATCTTTAACTGTAATTTTAAGAGTAAAGCTTGAAATATACAAAAACTATAGGTTTGATTTCTAAAAATCTTAGATAGCGATATGGAGGGTGGAGACTAAAATATAAAAAACGATAGTTTTGATGTGCAAACATCTTAGTGAAATGGAGGGTAAATCATGAAGCATACAAAACTATAGTTTCGATATGTAAACATATTTGACAGAAATATGGAGTGAAAATCGAAAAATACAAAAAAAACTATAGTTTTGATACGTGAAGATATGTAACCGCGATATGAAGAGTAAAGCCTAGAATTTAATAAAACTATATTTTCGATATGCAGACTGCGATATTGATGGTAAAGATTGAAATATATAAAAACTATAGTTTGTATGTCGAAACATCTTAAACAGCGATATGGAGGGTAAAGTCGAAAATATACCAGACATATCCTTTCCGACGTGCAAAGAGCATAGACCGCGATATGGAGGGTAAAGTCCTAAATCTAGAAAAAACTATAGTTTCGATGTGCAAGAATTTACACCGCGATATGGAGAGTAAATCTTGTAATATACAAAAACGCAGTCTTCATGCGTTAACTTTTCAAATCGAAATATGGAGGGTAAATTCTGAAATATACAGAAACCTTTTTTTTTTTAATTAACAAATGCAAAAGTCCATAGTAATTCAATTCGTGACCTAATTAAGAAACATATTTTTCATTAAGCGAACTAGAAAAATAAAGGAAAGACAATCACAACCCGGTTGATTTTCGCGTGGGTATTAGCGAGAAGCCTCAGGATGACAAAGGCGTCGTGAATTTCTTCATTCCCATTGGCGAAAGCTGTTTGTTAATTTGCCTAAGTGTTTTTTTAACATAAGCAGGATGGGCCCGCTCGGCCGCGCCAAGTTCCCATATTACTCTACAGCAAGCGCTTAATCGAAGCACCCTCCGTGACGGCTGACGGCACTCTGATCGTGCTATTACCCCTCGAGGGGCCTTACATACGAGAAGAATGTCAGCCTAATGAATCCAGTGCGTCGGGGACCGAACGATTAGTGTCTCCCGTTGAATCACCGCTACGCACTGTGATCTAGAATTCTTGGTCTGAGATGCTATCCGCCTTGGGACTATAAGGTCCCAATCATAAGTGATCCAATTAAGTAGGGGCCTCAGTGTTCTATCTCTAATACAATCTGTTTAAGATATTCCACTCTCTAATGTTCACAATGTTATTTTAAAAATAAGACCCAAAACATTGTGTGCGGCCTAACATTATAAGGCCCAAAATGTTGTATAAGGCCCAACATGTATACATGGATTGTAAGCACTACAGGGCGAGTTCACGAGATAGCTATGTGTGACAAATAATGTATAAGCCCTATCAGGCCCAATTGGAAATGCCTTTAGTGTAAGGCCCGAAAGCAATAAAATTCCCAATTTTGAAAAATTTCAGGACAATTTCAGTTTTAAATGCATTAAGACTTTATGGATGTATTTTCAGGTATAATTGAAATAAGGCCCCAATGTTATTAGGCCCAAAGACGGGAAAACATAATTTATAGGCAAGCTAGCTATGTGTATATGGTTAAATATAATATATTTTTAACACTCTAAGACCCAAATTTCAACGGCCTTATTATAATGTAGTTGAAACTCTATAAGGGCTAAATTATTAATTCCAGAAAATAAGGCCCAAAACTTATCAAAGATATAATAATAATTTGAATGAAATATTGGCTTATAATGCGTTGAGATCAATAAGACACATATTAATTTGTATGCATAATAGAATATAAGGCCCTAATATTATCAGGCCCAAAATTTAAAAAATTGATTTTATACACTATACACGATGTCACGAGCCCTATATGTTTTACAAATCATAAAACACTATTTGGTCCAATTATTAATCCCTTTAATATAAGGCCCAAAATCCTTAAAATGCAGAATTAGAATAATTTTATGATGATTCTGGGCTTTAATTTCTTTAAAGCTGATTAGGTAAATATATATATATATTTGGGCCGTACATTATAATATAATAGAATTGAAAGGTCCTAATATCATCAGGCCCCCAAAATAGAAAATAAATTGCACAGACAAGCTAACTATGTGTATATGGTAACAGAAAATTTTATCTGGACATTATAAGGCCCAAATAAAAATGGCTTAAATATAAGGCCCAGAACATATCAAACATCCCAAGTTATTAATTTCACGAAAATTTTGCTTTATATTGTTCTGAGTTATTGTCAATTCTTAAGACTTTAAAATTCAATTTCAAATTTTTTCGCAATTGAAGTTTGAACAATTGAGCTTTTAAAAATAAAGCTGTTAAAAAATCAGCTGTCAAAATTAAACTTTCGGAAATCTAAGAATTTAGTTTTAATTTTTTTCCAATTTTCTTTTTCATTTTCATCAGTTGGAGCAGTTTTTAATATTTATCAGTTGACTTCCCAACAATTGAATTTTTAACAGTTGAATTTTTTATTTTCTAAGATTTTCCACTATCAAAGATTTAATTGTTCGAAATTGTTAAAAATTGGAAATTAAAATATTGAAAATTTATCTGTTGAAAAATAAACTGTTAAAAGTTCAAATATTGAAAATTAAACTGTGAAAAAGTGAAGAAAATTAAAAATTCAGTTTTCAATTTTATTGAGTTATCAACAGTTGACTTAACAACAATTGAATTTTCGATTGATGCATTTTTAGCAGTTGAATTTTCTATTATCAAAAGTAGGAAATTAAATTTTCTACAATTTTTAACTGTTGATAATTTAATTGTTAGAAATTCAATAAAAAAATTTTCCTTGACTTTCAGCTGTTAAAGATGAAGCACTTAAAAATTATTGAAAAATGAAAATAAAATGGTTAAAACTTCGTTTCTTAAAAAATCAACTGTTTATAAGCCAGCTGTTTAATATTTAACTGTCAGAAATAAAACTGGTAAAAATGAAAGAAAATCAAAAATTAAATTTACAATAGTTGAAAATTTAGTTTTTATTGCTAGCCAATTTTCTTTTATTTTTAACAGTTTAAACAATGTGAAAATGTGAACAGTTCACTTCCCGAAAATTGAAGTTTAAGCAATTTAATCATCACTTCTTATTAATTCTTAACAGTTAAAAAATACAAAATTTTCAATTTTCAAGTTTTAAATATTATACTGCTGAAAATAAAATTTAATTTTCACCTGTTGAAAATTTAGTTTTCAATTTTTTTCAATGTCTTTTATTTTCATCTATAGAAAGAATTTTGAATTTTCATCAGTAGACTACCCAACAAATTAATTTCTTACAATTGAATCCTTACTTTTCTACGATTTTAAATCGTTACAAAAATGGAAGTATTTAAAATTGAAAAAATCAATTGTTAAAAATTTTCACTGTTGAACATTCAACTGATAAAAATGCAACTGTCGTAAATGAAATTGTTAAAAATTAAAAAAAATTGAATTTCTAATTTTATTCAATTTTCTTAAATTTCTAACAGTTAAAACAATTTAAAATCTTCAATACTTGACTTTCCATAAATTGAATTTTTGACATTTAGATTTTTAATTGTGGAATCTTCAATTTTCTTTAATCCTAACAGTTAAAAATTAAATTTTTCTTCAACTTTAGACGGTTGAAAATTAAACTGTTAAAAATTGAAGAAAAATTATAATCAAACTGTTAAAGAATCATTTGCTGAAAAATTAACCACTTAAAAATTTAGTCTTCAATTTTATTCCATTTTCATTTTAACTATTTAATTTTTTTTTTGCATTTTCAACTTTCAACTTCTTAAAAAATCAATTTTCAACAGTTGACTTCTTAAATTTTCAACATTTGAACCTTTAATTATTTTCAATCTTCAACAGTTTAATCTTTAATTTTCAACTGTTCAACATTCAACTGTTAAAAATTAAACTGTTAAAAATTGGAAAAAATTGAATTTACAAGAGTTGAAAATTAAGTTTTTAATCTTAACAAATTTAATGAAATCTTATTGGTTAAAAAATCTTTTAATTTTCAAAAGATGTATTTTCAAAAATTGAATTTTCAATAGCTGAATATTTAATTCTATTTAATTTTGAACAGTTGAAAATTAAATTTTCTTCAATTTTCAACCGCTAAAAATTCAACTGTTGAATATTCACCTCTAAAAATTTTGTTTTTTCACATTTAACTGTTGAAGATTAAACTATGGAAAATTCAATTTAAAATTATTTTCGACATTCAAACACTAAAGATTAAATCGGTAAAAATAAAAAATAAAAAAAACTGTTAAAAACTAATTTTTTGATCAATTAATTGCTGAAACTTTAATTATGTAACATTTAACAGTTAAAAATTCAGCTGTTGAAAATTAAACTCTTAAAGATTTAAAATAATGGAAAATTGAATTTTGAACAGTTGAAAATTAAGTTTTCAATTTAATGCCATTTTCTTCAATTTTTAACACTTAAAACAATTTAGAAATTTCAATAGTTCAGTTCACAAACATACAAATTTCAACGATTGAATCTTTAAATTTCTTGAATTTTTAACAGTTAAAGATGAAAATTTCTTCAATTTTCAACTGTTAAAAATTGAACTACTAAACATTCAGCTATTAAAATTCAATTGTTAAAAATTCAACTGTTTGCAATGATACTTTTAAAAATGAAAGAAAATTGAATTTCAATTAGTTGAAAATTTAGTTTTCAATTTTATTCAATTTCCTTTAATGTTAATAAAATATCCAATAGTTATAATTTCAACCAAATTTCCGGTTTATAATGTAATTTAATTTGGTGGTGGTCCTGCGGACCTTACATAAAAAATCATTAGTGAATACAATGGCGTCCGACAAACAGAATTTAACGCGCTGCATTCTTTTTGAATTTCAAGTCAAAAATCACCATTTTGAAATCTTTAAAACTACTTTTTATACGTTTTATGTGTCAGAACGGCTTCTCTTAAGACTGACCAAATCATTTCGGTCGATTCAGCTGCATTAAAAAAAATTGGAATGTAAAAAGAAGGCAATGTCTAAAATATTTCTTGTCGGACACCATTGTGTTCACTAATGATTTTTTAGGCTTAGTCTGCAAGGCCGCCACCTAAGGTATTTTAAGGTCTGAAAATTAATTTTACTTTGATGTCTTGTAACTTTTGGTCAGACTTGCATTTTTTTCTGTCCTAAGATAATTATAAAAGGCGAAACTTAAGCGTCAAAACACAATTTATTAGGTGGCGGTCCTGCGGACCTTACGTAAAAAATTATTAGCGAATACAACTGTATCCATCAAGGAACATTTGAGACACTGAATTTCTTCATTTAAATTGAAAAATCACTATTTTCAAGTCTTTGAAACTGCTTTTTACACGTTTTAGGAATCACCGCACATTCTCCTAAGGTTGACCAAATCATTTCAGTCGGCTCAGCCGCATTTTTCTTCAATTGGAGTGCAAAAAGAATGCAATATCTCAAATTTATATTGTTGGATACCACTGCATTTGTAATCGATTCGACCCTTGTTTACGAACTTGAACCTTTCTCTCTACCTGACCCTGCTCAAAGAGGGTGAATTGGGGATGAAGGGCCTGGAGATAATTGTAGTTCAGTTTGTCGTGCGACCCTAAAATATTGGGCCCGGTTTCCACAAGTGTGTTTTGTGCTGGTGAATTGTTTGTTTGGAGTGCTAATGTACTTGTCCGGTTTGAACTGATCCGGTTTGGATCTGGTAATTATAAGAAGTACTGATGTGCTTGTCCAGGTTCTCTGATCCAGTTTGGATCTTGCGATTGTTTGTAAGTACTGATGGACTGGTCCGGTTAGGACTGATTCGATTTGGATCTGATAATTATTAGAAGTACTGGTGTACTCCTTCGGTTTGGACTGATCCGGTTTGGATCTGATAATATTGAAAGTATTGAAGTACTTCTTCGGCTTAGACTGATCCGGTTTGGATCTGATAATTATTGGAAGTACTGATCTACTTGTCTGGTTCGGACTGATCTGATTTGGATCTGATAGTTATTGAAACTACTGATGTACTTCTTCGGCTTGGACTGATCCCATTTGGATTTGATAATTATTGGAAGAACTGATGTCCTTGTCTGCTTTGGACTAATCCAATTTGGATCTGATAATTATTGAAAGTACTAATGTACTCTTCGGTTAGGACTGATCCGGTTTGGATCTGATAATTATCGGAAGTACTGATCTACTCGTCTGGTTTGGACTAATCCGATTTGGATCTGATAGTTATTGAAAGTACTGATGTGCTTCTTTGATTAGAACTGATCCGGTTTCGATATGATAATTATTGGGAGAACTGAAGTACTTGTCTTCTTTGGACTGATCCGTTTTGAATCTGCTGATTTTTGAAAGTACTGATGCACTCCTACAGTTAGAACTGATCCAGTTTGGATCTGATAATTACTGGAAGTACTGATGTACTCATCCGGTTTGGATCTTGCAATTCTGTCTATGCTGATCCGCTCCGGATCGTTAGTTATTGAAGTATGGACACTTTAGTCGAGTTTGAGTGGATCCAGAAATAATCAATTATTTAAAAAAAGAACTATTGCTATTAAGATCATTTTGGCTCCTCCCAAGGTTCTTTTCCCTTGATGGGTTGTTTTTCATTCGCATTGCACCAAAGTACCTTGCGTGTGAAGGTGTAGGCAAACTCGAAAGTTTGTGAATAGATAAAAAAATATATTCCTTATCTATAAATGATGAAAGTCCAAAACATTTGTCTCCTGATAACAGTTTCTTCTTTGCAGACCTTCTAATAACTTGGACCACAAAATTGACACTCCTTGCTAACAGCACTCCTTCTCCGTCCTCAGTTCCCTCTACTTTTGATAATACAAAATTATTCTTTGCGGAAATATCACAAGATACTAATTTTAAAAAACTCTTTAAAGGTAAAATCAAATACTCAAAGTTCTTTATTTAAATTATAATAAATTGCTTAGCTCTACCATACATTGATTCTATTCAAAAAGACTCATCCGGTTTGACTAATCCGGTTTGGATCTTGCAATTTTTTTGAAATCCTGTCTATGCTGATCCGGTTCGGATCGTTAGTTATTGAAGTATTAACACTTCAGTCCGGTTTGAGTGAATCCAGAATTGATCAATTATTTTAAGTAAGAGTGATTGCTAATAAGATCATTTTGGCTCCTCTCGAGGTTTTTTTCCCTTGGTGGGTTGTTTTCCTTTCAGGTGCAGACAAACTCGAGAGTTTGCAAATAAATAAAAAAAATCTATTGCTTGTCTATAAATTATGAGAGTCCAAAACACTTGACTCCTGATAAAAATTTCTTCTCTACAGACCTTGCAAAAGCTTTTACCACACAATCGACATCTTTGCAAACAGAAGAAATTTTGCAAGAAACTAATTTTAAAAAATACTTAAAAGGTAAAATCAAGTACTCAAAGTTCTGTATTTCAATTATAATGATTTACCTAGCTCTACCAGTCATTGGTACTATTCTCTTGCAAATCTATAACTCATCTCTACAGGTGGAAGTATTTCCTGACACCTGGAAAAGACGATTACTTGCCCTCGTCCTAAAAAATCTAACCCTCCATCTTCCAAAGATTTCCGCCCAATACCGATCCTTTTTACCTTGTCGGAACCTTTCGAACACATTCTCCATCAGCAACTTACTCCACATATCGAAGCTAACAATTTAATGAACCCAATTCAATCTGGGTTCCGTTCCAGGCACAGCACACTTAGAACGTCACTTAGGTAACTTCTGACCTGAAACTGGCAATTGATAGAAGGGAAATAACGGTTCTTATCCTTTTTGACTTTTCTAAGGCGTTTGATACAGTTAACCATAATCTACTGCTGACTATGCTCAAATCACTTCGCCGCTCAAATAAGGCTGTTAAATAATTTGAATGTTATCTGAGCAATCGTTCTGAAAGAGTGCACATTATAATTTGGACTTTGAGTAATGGCGAGAGTTCTAATTATAGGGAAGCTAAGAGTGGTCCCTCAAGGTTCCACACTTGCAACTACTCTTTTTAAATATTTATCTGAACTTGGTAGCGAACTTCGACACTGCAGCTATCAGAAATATTCTGATGACTTCAAGTTTTATCTCTTCTGGTCTATTGCCACTCTTAAGAGCTTATTTGAAAAGGTAAAGGCGGATATCGATCAGGTGGTTCAGTGGACCTTGACAAATGGCCTCACTCCTAACCCTGCTAAAACTGAGGCTATAATCATAGAGGAAGCATCCTCTTCTGCACTTGCAACAATTGCAACCTTACGTTCTCTTTTGATTGATGGACTTCTCATCCCCTTTGTGGAATCTGTTGAGCTATATTCTTAATCGCTCTCTTGGAAACAACAAGTTGCTTATATTTTAGACAAACAAAATATTTTTACCCCTCCCCCCCAACCTTTTACTGTATGTAATTTTTAATTTCTAGAAATATTTTGATAGTTGTTGCTGATGGAATTAAGTAGGGTATCTGAGAACTTCATTTTCAAAATTCCCTTTTTTTTCTTGGCTAATTTTTCATTTTAGTTGATTATTAATATTTATATACCAGCATTTCAATATTTAAATAATTTTGACATAAACGGAATTCATAAATTCATAAACGGAATAAAACATTATTACGAACACATATATAAAATTGTCAAATTTAATCATTTATTTTAAATAAAACAATTTCTTTCCCTAATACGAAAGATTACTTTAACAAGATACATACATTTTCAACAAAATAATTAAATTTTGAACAGAATATTTAAGCTTTCTACCTAAACAGATAAATTACCCAAAATAAGTGTCTTTATTTATATTTCAATAAAAAAGATGAAATTTTTCAACAAAAAAAAAATTTTTTTTAAACAAAGAAAAATGAATTGCCACAAATAAAGATTTCCACTGAAAAGAGAAATAAAATTTTATTGAAATTATTTAAACCTTTAAGCCAAAAAACGAATTTTCTCTACAAAATTTAATTTGCAAAGAAAATAAACGACCTTTCAGCGAAAAATTAATTTTTCACGAAACTGATGCATTTTTACCAAACAAAAATCAAATTTTAAACCAAGAAAATTATTCTTTTTTTCAATCAAAAGCGGAGAATTTTCAAGTAAAAAAAAATCAATCTTCGAAAAATGTAAAAATAAAACAATCAACAAATTTATTTACAAAAATCCGTGATACAGTCAAATTTTCGGTACATTTTTAACCAGAGAAAGAAATAAATTTTATAGAAATTCAGTTTAAATTTCATGAAAGCACTTAAATTTTTAATTAAAACAAATTAATTTTCAAAAAAATATTCAAACTTATAACCAAAGACATAGATTTTTAACTAAAAATGTAAATCTTTAAAAAGAATGATTTAACCAAATCTTTTGAACAAAATGGTTAAATACTCACACAAAGTAGAAAAAATTTCAACCAAAAAGTGTCATTTTCATTAAAAAAAACTCTACTAAAACAGAAGATTTTTCGAATCAAAACGATAAATTAAAAAAAAGTTGAATTTTCTGTTTAAAAAGATTTCAGTTAACTTTTCATTATCAAAATATGAATTTTTAAACAAGAAGTAATTTTCTACAAAAAAATTGAATTATAAATTCAAAAAGACGAAATTTTAAGAACAATAATGACTTTTTAACAAAATTGTTTATTTCTCTACCAAATAGTTTTATTTGAAAAAAAAGATTCCAATTAAATTTTCAAGATCAAACTATGAATTAAAATAAGTTTCTACAATCAAATTTAATTTTCAATTCAAAAAGACACATTTTTTTCACCAGAAAGTATAAACTTTTAGAAAATTATTTGAATTCTTAACGAAATAGTTGCATTTTTATTCAAAACAGATGATTTTTGTGCAAAAACAAATGCATTTTTAATAAAAAAACGAGTTTCTTTCAAGTAGAATTTTTATCCAGAAAAGGTTTCATTTCTTTTTTCAAACCAAAATATAAATTTTTAACAAAAAGTAATTTTTCAATGAAATATTTAAATTTTCAGCAAAACAGTAGAATTTTCAATAGAAAGGATGACTTTTTTACGAAATATATTAATTGTTAACCAAACAGTTGAAGTTTTATCCAGCAAAGATAAAATTTCTCTTGAAACAGATGAATATTTAATTTGAAAAAATTTCAATGTAATAGTTAAATTTTCATCTAGAAAAGGTTTCAGTTCTCTTTTCAACACCAAAATATTAAACTTAAACAAAAAGCAAAGTTTCTAAGAAATAATTAAATTTTTAACAAAACGGAAAAATTTTCAGGAAAAAAGTATTAATTTTAAACAAAATAGTTGAGTTTTTAAACAAACAGTTGCATTTTTATTCAAGAAAAATGAAATTTCTTCTAAAAAGTTGAATTAAAAAAATTTTGTTTAAATAATCAATATTCCTACTAAAAAATATGATTTTTTAAATCAAAAGTATAAATTAAAAAAAAAGTGTTCATCCAAAAAATATTTCAATTGTCTTATCAGCAAAAAAATATTAATTTCAAATAAAAGGTTAATGTTCTACGAAAATAATTTAATTTTCGACAGAAAACGACGAATTATTAACAAAAGAGTTGAGTTTTCAACCAAACAGGTTGTTTTTCTAAAAAAATGATTAAATTCTGAACCAAATAATAAAATTTGGGTAAAAAGAAACAGATAGGTAAACAAATTTTTTAGGGTGGCCGCTGGACCGGGCAGTCTGGAAAACCGGGAAATGACAGGGAATTAGTGAGACCAGGAAAACCGGGAAATGACTGTGAATTTATGTTTTTGTCAAGAATACAAATTTAAAAACGTTTAAAGTTTAAGATTTTTAATAAAATTGAAATATTTTTTAAGATTTAAAAAGTAAATAATAATTGATTTTACAAGACGATTTGGAATTATTTCACAATTTTAGATTTTCCAGATGTTAATGTTAAAAATTAAAATATATCAATTGGAAGGTCTTATTAGTTGAATATTTAAAAAAAATTAATTTGTAAGTCACATTATTGAATTTTCATAAATAATAATTGAACACATATTATTCTCAGAGAAAAATATAGTAAGTTGAAGAAATATTTAGAAGTTTTGAAAAAATTCCAAATTTCCAACATTCAAAACAAATTTGGGGTAAATAGTCCACGGCTTAATTTAAAACCAAATATAGATTTTGGCAGATGTAGAAAAAAAATTTAGAAAATTTTTAGGAATATTGAAAGGCTTCAGAAAAAACAAAAAACATTTTATAGGGAAATTGAAAATGATTTTTTATTTTGTAAATTTAATTTGAAGAAAATATTTGAAAAGGTTTAGAAAATTTGTAAAAATTAATTTGCAGGATTGTAAAGAAATTTTCTTAATTTAGCAGGATTTAAAAACAAATGTGTCGAAAAAATTCGAAAAATTTTGAAATATCTTTAAAAGTTCTGAAAATACATTTTTATAAAATTAAAAATTTGAAATAATTTCATATTTTTAAATAACTAAAAATTTGAAAAAATGTTGTACACATGTAAATGTTACAAGAATTTTCCAATTTAATCGTTCTATTTTTAAGGTTTCCAGCTTAAAATGCTTAGAATAATAAAAATTAAATTTTTTTTGAACGCATCGATTAATTCTTCAACTTGAAGCATTGAAAATGATAACGTGGATTTATATTTTTTGAAGTGCATCTGAATCTTTGAACTCTATAATTAATACAAAGTTGTAAAATTATTGAGCGTTTGAATATACAACATTTTTTAATTTAAAAACTTTTAAACTTCATTAAAAAAAATTTGTAATCCAAAAGTTCCACTTTAAGTACGCTTTAATTTGCAGTTCCGTTTTTATTAATTAATAAAAAATCGCATATAACTGTCATAGCCGATTTTTACATTTTTGTTTTATTTTTTCTTCATTCAATAAAAAAATGAAAAAAACAAATTTTGAATTTTAAATTATACCAGTTTTTGAAAAATGCATTGATTCAATCAAAAATACTTAGGAAACTGAAATCGACTATCCAAAAAAGATGTCCATTAGCAATACAAATATTAAAAAATAATTAATATTTGTTATAAACAAATAAGTGAATGAAAATGGTTTCTTAGGGATTGGAGATGATTCATCACTTGTTTCGCACTAAATTCGAACTATTTATGGACAAACAGAGTTTTTTAGTTAAGTTATTTGAATTTAATTTGTTTTAGTATTATTTTCAAAGCAATATTTATAAACAAATATCTATATCAGATATTTTTAATGGAATGGAGGAAGTTTTTTTATATGGAATCAATCACATATTATTTGCAAATAAAACCTAAGTGTAATATTTGGCCTCCACATAAAAATGATTAATTGTTTATATTACCTTAATTAACAAATGCACTATTTGGCGATTTATGCAGATACAAACTTGATTTTTTCGATGCAATTTACTGTAAATAACTAATTTACAAACTTTTAAGAACATTTTGATAAAAGTAGACAATTAATTATTGTGGAGAACAATTATTGTTTAAATAAATTTTTATCATTCTATGTATTTATAAATGAAATATCGCCTTTTTGACGGAATTAACTGCCAGTTATTAAGCAATGATTTTTTGCTATAAATCGATAACATTTGATAATTTTTTAACCAAACCTAATTAACAAATGCATTATTTGGCTATTTTCAGCATTTAAAATTGTTTTTTTTTCATGTAATCAACTGTTAATGACATATTTTTGATCTTTTTTAAATAGTTAGATAACGATCCACTATTTTTATTTTTATTACCAATGTAGTAAACAAATTTTCCACAAGAAAAAAATTTAGCTCACAAATACATTAGCCGAGAAAAATGGTTCACATTCACAGAAAAATAACTTTTTAAACAATCCTGATAAATAAATGCACATTTTCAAGATTTTTTCATGAAAAGTATTAATTTTCTTTACAGAATTTTTAATACATTGTTAGTTGATTTGGCTAAGAAA
>NC_046661.1:149301437-149302617 GCF_010883055.1 Belonocnema kinseyi | reverse complement strand
AATCCTGATAAATAAATGCACATTTTCAAGATTTTTTCATGAAAAGTATTAATTTTCTTTACAGAATTTTTAATACATTGTTAGTTGATTTGGCTAAGAAAATGAAGCCTATTGTTTAAAAAGTGTTCAAACGTGTATTTTTTTAGAAAAATTGTTCAAATGATTTATATTTTTTGTCAATTTGAACAAAATTGTCGCTATGAGTGACTATGTCACGTCAATTTGTTTCAAATTATTGTTTTAATAATTAGGTTGTCGTTAATTTGAAAAAATGACGGCGAGGATTTATTGGCAAGACATTTCTGGTCGATTCTGAAAAAATGGAGCTTATTCATTGTGACATACAAAAACTGTATATTTGTTTATAAAAATTATTTAAATAATTGACAAACAGAAGATATTTTTAAGTAATCTCAATTAGGCTTACATTTATCTCATATTCTATATAAAAACTGTGAATTTCAAACAACTAATTATTGCAAATAAAAAAATGGCTTTTGTTAAGTAATTTGTTTAAAACATTATAAACAATTTTTTTCTTACTCTAAACTTCTGAAAATTATTACTAGATAATAATTATACTAACATAGGCTCTTTTTTTAATTAATTCACATATCTTAAAAAAATTTCATCTGAAATGTTAGGATAAAAATATTGTTTATTTTGTTGTTCAATAACAAACTTAAGTTTAGCCAATTAAAAATGTTCACATCAACTTTATATACACAAAAGTCTTATGGTGATTTGCAAAAAAAAAACGTACCAAAATATGGAAAATTGGGTCTATCTATAAATAAATAAGCAAATAAATAAACAAAAAATAAATAAATGAATGATATCATGAATAAATACTTCTATTTGACTTGAAACTTTATCTTTAAGGTCATTTCAAGGTCAAATTTGTGTTTTTAATTGAAAAGCCCTATTTTTGACATCGGCAATCGAAAGAGCCATTCTTGGAGTAACTTTTAACGAGAAATTCAATAGTGACCTTCAATTTTAACTTGAAATTAACCTACAAGGTCAATTTTGTGTTTTTAAATGGAAACCGCTATTTTTGACATTGGCAATCGAAAGAACTATTCTTGGAGTAACTTTCAACGAGAAATCCAATGGTGACCTTCAATTTGACCTTGAACAGGACCTTTAAGGTCAATTTTGTGTTTATAAATGAAAGCCG
>NC_046661.1:149240869-149301337 GCF_010883055.1 Belonocnema kinseyi | reverse complement strand
CTATTCTTGGAGTAACTTTCAACGAGAAATCCAATGGTGACCTTCAATTTGACCTTGAACAGGACCTTTAAGGTCAATTTTGTGTTTATAAATGAAAGCCGCTATTTTTGACATCGGCAATCGAAAGAGCCTTTCTTGGAGTAGCATTCAACGAGAAATCCAATCGTGACCTTTAATTTGACCTTGAACTGAACCTGCAAGGTCAACTCTGTGTTTTTAAATGGAAACCTTAATTCTGACATCGGCAATCGAAAGAGCCATTCTTGTAGTAACTTTCAGCTAGAAATACAATGGTGAACTTCAATGTGACCTTGAACTTGACCTTAAAGGTATCTGGAGAGTTTTTTAGGCGTTTCCAGACTCTTTAGACACCCTATATAGTCTAAAAACTATCAGACCCAAATTTTAACGTATTTAATTCTACAAAATGCCCAATTTTAATCATTTCGAGAAAATCTCCGTTTATAATTCCCTGATGCTTATAAAACACTCCTAATTTGTATTACAATTAAACTGTAAGGCCCAAAGCCGGAAATATCTTGTTTTCTTTCCTCGTTATGATTTTCAAAGTAGATAGAAATTGAGACGATTTTTATTTCAATGTCGTGCGACGAAATCATAAGTTTAATTGCCCGGAAAGGAAGTACTTCAGTTTCGTAACTGAAAAAAGAATTCTAATTCTAATGTTGAAACTTTATTCTGAAGGTCTTTTGGGAATAGGCATTGTTTTCAAAGTAACCTTATTTAAAAAAATTTTTTTATAAGAGACAAATAAGGGATCATCCCCAAATTGCGTAAAGTGTTTTCCTCATTCTCTACAGTAGTTCAGTAATCGATTTTTACGGACAAATTAAACTAGACATCGTAACTTTGGGTTGATTTAAAAATTTTTTAAATAAAAACAATCTGAATAAATTTCTTTTTGATTGATTTTAAAATTTTTCAAATAAAATTAGTCAGAATAAAATTTTCGCATTAATTCTTTGAGGCCGAATTTCAAAAGTTTATTTTATGTGAAATGTTATGTTATTAAGCAAAAAATTTACTGTTATAAACAAATTTTATAAACAAATATACATTTATAGAACTTCTATAGGATTAAATATTTCTCTTTCTGAAAAATCATCTTTGAATATACCAAAATATTATTTTGCATTTAAAAAGTTGTTAGGCATAAGCATAACTCATTATTATTAAAAATTGTATAAACAATTGAATTATATTTGTTTGTTGTCACGGGAAAAAAATTTTCGTGAAGATTAGCTGCTGCCAATGACGCTGATATTATCTAACTGAGAATTTTTAACTCAGCAATTAAAATTGCTATTAATTATTTAATTAATAATTAATTGCTGGCTAGTCTTCGTAAACAAATAATTTTTCTCTGTAAAAACACACAAATTTATGCCATTTTTTATATAATTGTTTAATAATAATGAATAATAATCATGACTAATAATCATGCCAAATAACATTTTTAATGTCAAATAACATCGTGGTGTATGTAAAGATGATTTTTCAGAAAGAGAAAATATTTAATCGTATAAAAGTTCCAAAAATATATATTTGTTTAAAAAATTTGATTATAATATTGAAAATTTTGCTTCAATAATTTATTTATACTATTTTTGCATCAATTTCTACTTATTTTTGCTGTACTTTACTGGTTTACACAAAGATAAAAAACAATACATTGGAACATAAAATTTTTTTTAAATTGTTTAATAACATGAAATTTGACACAAAATGGAAATTGAAATTCGGCCTGGAGGGATTGATGCAGAATTTTTTTATAGAGTAATTTCATTTTTTTAAATCAGCAAAAAATTTAATTTAAATACAACAAATTAATAATATAAATGTATAAATTAATGAACTATTGATTATTATAAAGAAATGAATAATAATTAAAAATAATTTCATATTAAATATAATATTAAATATAAAATTCATAGAAACTTGAGAAATAAAATTTGTGAATAACAATAATTATTTAGTTTTAGAAACTTAACATTTTATCATTTATTTGTCACATAAAATTTTGCGTAGTCTGCAATTTTAATTTTAAGGCCAAATGTTCATTTTCCTAACCCAATATTTTAGAAGTATTGAAAATAGACTTTAATGTTTATTTATATAATTATTTCTAGTTAATAAATTATCAAAATTCGTATTTATTATTCGCAGGTTTCAAAGATTCTGTTTAGTCGAAAATTCGTATTTTTGACTGCATTTTTGTCGGTTTGAAAATTCATCCGGTTTTGTAGAAATATTATATTTTTCATTTAAAATGAACTTTTTTGTTGAAAATTCATATTTTCGTGTTTGAAATTCAACTGTTTTGTAGAAAAATCTCGTTTTCGGCTTGAAAATTCAACAAGGTAGTAGAAATTAAATTGTTTTAGCGAAAGTTGAATTTCTTTTTTAAAAAAATTATTTATTACTTGAAAATTAGTTTCTTATTTGGAAATTAATTTTCGTAACTAGAAATTCAAATATTTCAATTTCTGTTCAAAATGTATCTTTTCGTAGTTGAAAATTCACATCTTTTGTTTAAAATTCGACTTTTGGTTAAAGATTCATAATTTTAGTTTAAAATTCATCTATTTGGTTAAAAATTTAAATACTTTTGAAAAATTATTTTATTGGTTCAAAATTAATTTTTTGATTTAAAAACTTAACTATGTGATTAAAAATTAAGTTTTTTGGAGAAAATACAAAAGTTTTGTGAATAATTCGTCTTTTTGGCTTAATAACTCAAATCTTTTGTAGGAAACTTATTTATTTCTCTAAAAAATAAGTCTTTTTACTTTTAAATTGATGATCAGTTTTTTAAGAAAAAATATTTATTGCATTTTAGGTTAAAAATTGATCTTTGTTTGCTTAATAAATCGACTATTTGGTTTAAAATTGATGAAATTTGTTTAAAATTTAAATTTTTTGTTAAAAATTAATATAGTTTATTGAAATTTTGAATTTTTTAGTTTAATATTAATCCTTTCTTTTGAAAATTTAACTATGGTAGGGAATTAAATTATTTTGTTGAGAATTCGTATTTTTGCGTAATTAACCTGTTTCTGATTCCAAGTCAAAAATTTGATGGCATGAATTATCAACTGCTAAATTTTTTATAGAAATTTTTTTTTCAGTTTGAAAATTCATCTAATCGGTTGAAAGATTACTTTTTCAAAATTTTTTGCTTTTACTTCAAGATTTATAATTTTATTTAAAAATTTATCTCTTTGGTCTAAAATTCAACAACTTTTTCGAAAAATTGTTTCATTTATTTCAACTGCTTGCTTAAAACTGAAGTTTTTTTTAATTAAAATTTTCTGCCTAAAATTCAACTTTTTGTTGGAAAATTAGATGTTGTTTTTAGAAAATTCGTTTAAAAAAATTGAAAATTCAGATTTTTCATTGAAATTAAACTAATTGTTGGAAACGCATGAAATCTATTGAATTTTTCACTATTTGCTCAGAAAATTTATTTTTTTGATAATTTGTTCTTTACAGTGGAAAATGAATCTTGCTGACTGAAATTTTATTTATTTTCTTAAAAATTTATGTATTATATTAAGAAATCGTCTTCTGTAAGAAAAAATTGATATTTTCGGTTAAAAATTCAACTATTTTCTAAAAAGCTCTTTTTGGATTGAAAATGTAACATTTTAGTTACAAAATTTTTTTTTCTTGAATCAAAAAACTTCCTTAATGTAATATTTAGCTCTTTTTGGCAATTTTGTTTGTTTTTTGTTAATAATTCAACTTTTTTGTAGAAAATTTATATTTTCGGTTAAGAATTTAACAATTCTATTGATAATTGATTTTTTTAAAATTAACTTTTGAATAAAAAATTGAACTATTTCACTTATGGTTAGAGATATATTTATTTAGTTGCAAATTCAATCACTTAATTGAAAATTAATTTGTTTCAACTGAGAATTCTTTTATTAGTGAAATAGCTACTGAGAAAATTTTTTAATTTACCTTTTAAGTTGAAAATTTAATTCATTGGTTTAAAATTTTACTTTAATTTGGTGAAAATTCGTTTCTCATTAAAAATTAATTTTTTAACTGAATATTCAACTGTATGATAGAAAATTCAAGAATTTCGTAGGAAATTCAACTATTTTGTAGAAAATTGGCTTTTTGAAATGGTGATTCATTTTTTAAATAAAAATTTATTTATTACATGTTGAGGTCATAATTTATCCTCTTTCGTTTAAAAATTCAACTATGTGGTAGAAACTTCATGTAATTTGTTAAACTATTTGGCTTAAAATTTATTTTGCTTGTTACAAATTTAATTTTTTGGTAGAAAATTAATACTTTTGTTTGAAAATTTAACTACTTGACTAAATATTCAAATATTTTGTTAAGAGTTTGTATTTTTTTAAATTGAACTGTTTTTAATTTAAAATTAAAATCCATTTTTGAAAATTCGTTATTTGGTTTAAAATTAATTTTTGACTTGGAAATTCAACTATTTGGTTAAAAGTAACTTTTTTGTTGAAAATTCAAATGTTTTGAAGATCATTTATTCAAAAACATGTTCAATTCATTTTGTGAATAAAAAATTTGACTTTTGCAATATGGATTTAAAATAGGATCTTTTTTAACTCAAAAATCCAACTATCTGGTTACAAATGTATTTATTTTGTTGAAAATTAATCTTTTTAGTAGAAAATTATTCTTTTCGTTTGAAAATTAATCTTTTTCTTTATAATTCAATTATTTATTTAGAAATTAAACAGTTTTAAATTAAAAATTAAATTTTAATTTTTTCACAATTCACAAAATAGATTTAAACATTGTTCTTATTTTTTTGACCAGTATAATTCATTTATTTTGTGTGTTTTTCAATGAATAGGATTTATAACTGATCTATTATTTTTTTAAGAAAGAGCAAAAAAATCTACCTAAGCCCGGATTGGAACCAGGGTCGCCACTATACATTACTGGAGTGTTAAACAGTTACGCTATCGGGGCTATGGTAGATAATTTCTTTCTAAATATATTTAATATCGATAATTAATTACTTTTATCATCTAAATAAAATCATCACTCTAATTTATATTTTGATTTTTTGAAAACTCTTCAGACTGAAGTATTCATTAAGAAATTTTCACAAAGTAAGAAGATGCAGACCCGCGTCGTTATGTTATACAGGAGAACTAAGAAATGATCGGTCACAGCCCTGGTGGCGTAATTTGTCAACGCTCCACTCATGTAGAGTGGCATTCCCGGTTCGAATCCTGGCTGAGGTTGGTTTTTTTCGGTGCTCTAAAAATAATGGACCAGTAATCGATACTATTCAATATTTAAGATAAAAAATTATAATCGCAGATGTTGTAATTTCCAGTCTGAATGTCTCTCCGGGGAATTTTGTAAGTGCACCTATACAGTTTAAAAAAATCATTTTTATTGATTTATCTTTTATGTAAGCTCGCACTTGCGAAATGGCCCCACTTTCATTACAGTGGGTTCAAAGGTCTTTAAATCGTATTTTATGCAACGTTACTCGCTCAATACCTGCAATGGTCATAAATGTTGCAAGTTCCTTTCGCGCTTCACGCATTGCCACTGACCTTGAAAGTAATAGCAGGAATGGATGTACTTGTAGGATCTGAGCATTTATGGAGATAGTGTTTTGAAATTGTTGGGAATTTCGAAACAGGTGATTTCTTTCAAGGTATTCATGTGAAATAGGGTTTTTCTTAAGTGTTATATTTCAAGGTTTGCAAGGATAAAATCTGTAAATTGAAATTCAAGAATTAACACAATCTTCCTTTTTATTCAATAAATCGCAATAAGAAGTGAATTATATTAAATGAAAAACCTTGAACGCGGCTTCATTCCACGCTCCTTATTTTGATTGCCTAATTATAAAATTAAAATTTATGTTTCAATTTAAGGTACTATAAATAGAGTTAATAATCATAAATGAAAATGAATATTAAACTTGCTGCGTCGGCTTTAACAAAATTTTAATTTTAATTGACGTTTTAGTGATCTGCAAGTTTCATTTAAATATAAGATTTTATCTCAACAAGAATTATAAGCAAGGAAAAAAATTAATGGGTCAATGTTAGATTTTTGACGTTATAAGATGTTTTTTAAAATCTTCCCCTTCTGCCCCCTCTCCATCTCCTCCTTCTTCTCTTCCCTCTTCCACCATCACTACTTCCTCCTCCTCCTCCTCCTCCTCCTCTTCCTCCTTCTCCTCATCCTCCTCCTTCTTTCCCTCCTCCTTATTTTCCCCCTCCTCCTCCCTCGCATCATCGTCATGAGATATTATCTCAGCTGCAATATTATAAGCAAGGAAAAAAATTAGTGGATCAACTTTTCATTTTTTGTCTCTTATCTTCTACTCTTTTCCCCTCTAAATCTTCTCTTTCTTCTACCTCCTCCTGCCCATCCTCCTCATTCTCCTAATTCTTCTCATCCTTCTCATCCTCTTCATTTTCATGCTGCCCTTTCTCATCCTCCTCCTCTTCCTCCTTCTTATAATCCGCCTCCTCCTCCGGCTCATTCTCTCCCTCCCATTTTGCAGTCTTCCTGCTGTTTTCTATTCTCCACATCCATCAATTTTAAGAATATTTACGATTAAAACTTCGCGAAATTTCTTAATTTTAAATTATTGTAGTTAAAAATCATAAAATTTTTAACGCATTTTTGAAATAGTTCTCTCTTGAAGAATTTCAATTAAAGATTCTTTAGTTTCAAATGTTTATAATTTGAAAAGATGTAATTTTAATTACTTTTTATAATAGTTCAGTTTTAAAGACTGATAATTGGAATAATTTTCTGTTTCCAATTGCATGAAATTAAAAACTTTAATTTAAAAACAATTGTGATAAAATAATGTTATAATAACATAAATTACAAAAACAGCGCGCTACTGGGTCTTAATACACATGCCTTTTTTTGATTTTCTAATTATAAAACTAAAATTTATGCTTCAATTTCAGCTACTATAAAATAGAGATAATAATAATAAATTAAAATGAATATGAACATTGCTACGTCGGCTTTCACTCACTTTATATTTAATTTAACTTTAAATAGACCTTTAGCAATCTTCAATTTTTACTTAAATATAAGATTTCATCTCAACAGGAATTATAAGCAAGGAAAAAATGCATAGATCAATGTGAGATTTTTAACCGTAATAAGATGTTTTTTACATCTCCTACTCCTCGTCCCACATCTTCTCTTCCTCCTCATCCTACATCTCTTCCTTCTCCTTCTTCTTTTCTAGGCCTTTCTTCTCCACCTTCTCTTCATAATCCTCCTTCATCCTCCTTATACTCTTTCTCATCCTTCTTTTTATTATCTTACTAATCTTCCTTTTTCTTCTCCTCGTTCACCTCCTCCTCTTATTTTTCTACTACTCTCCCTTCACCTTATACGCCTGCTTCTTCTCCTCTTTCTCCTTCTGCCCCTCCTCCTCACCCTCCTTCTCATCCCTCTCCTCATCCTCCTCATCATCATTATATTCCTTCTTCTCTTACGTCTTCTTCTCATCTTCTTCCTTCTCCTCTTTGTCTTTCTTCTCATCCTTTTCTCCTCCTCTGCCTCCTCCTCTTTATTCAAATCCTTCCTCTATTTCTCCTTCTCCTCTTTTTGCTCATTATCATTTACCTTCTCCTCTTATTTTCTCTACTTTTCCCCTCTACTTCAAACTCCTGCGTCTTCTTTCTCTCTCCACCTTCTCCTCCTCCTCCTCATACTCCTCATCCTCATTATACTCCTCCTTCTCTTACTGATTTGTCTCATCTTCCTCCTTCTCATCTTTTTCTTTCTACTCCTCCTTTTTCCCCCCTACATTCTCCTCCTCATCTTCCTCCTTCTCATCTTTTTCTTTCTACTTCTCCTTTTTTTCTCCCCTGCATTCTCCTCCTCATCCTCCTCTCTCCTCCTCCTCCTCCTCCACCTCCTCCTCTTGAAGTCTTCCACATCATTTCAACTTTCAAAATCTATCAATTTTAAATGTTTACTTTTGAATTTTCGCAAAATTGTTTAGATTTGAGTGTTTTAAGTTCAAAATCGTATAATTTTAAACGCTTTTTTGTAGCAGGTCTATCTTGAAGATTTTTAATTGAATATTCTTTACAATAGTTCCGTTTTAAAGGCTCACAAATTGAAAACTCAATTCTATAGATGTATAAATAAAAATTCTTAAATTTAGATGATATGCAAGATTAAAAGTCGATTCTTCAATTTTGAAGATTTACAAGTAAAATTCTTAAATTTGGATGAATTTGAAAACTGAAAGTTGAGTTTTCATTTATAAATCTTTCAAACTGAAGAAATTTCGAATGTAAATAATTTAAATTACAGAAATATCTTATTCAAAAATGTGAAAATTAAGTTCCCTTCAACTTTAACACTTAGGAATTCAAGGCTTTGCAATATTGAAGAGTTGAAGAATTCTCTTTTTCTAGGAAATTAATAAGAAAAATTATTAATAAAAATTAGTCTATTTATAATGAGGATTCTTTCATTGGAATATCAACTATTAGAATTTTTTATTCACCTTTTAAGGTTGAATATTTATCCTATTCGTTAAAATTTGAAATATTTAAAAAATTTATTTTTTTAACTATTTTAATTATTTTTTTATTTATATTTTTAGAAATTCAAGTGTTTGGTTGTAAATTAAATTTTTAATTGTAAATTAAAATATTTTGTAAACAAATCATTTTTTTGGTTTGAAAATTGAAGAATTTGTTAAAATATACAACTGTTTTCAAGCACAAATTTTTTTGGATTAATGATTAATTTTCTAAATAAACATTTATTCTTCCTATTTTCGATAAGCAGTTTATATTTTTTAGTTAAAAAAATACAGTAATTTTTTGTTTTTTAATAATTCGAGTTTTTTCATAGAAAATTAATGCGCTAGGTCGAGAATTGAACAATCGTATCAAAATTGTGTACTTTGATGAAAATTTATCATTTTTTGTTGAACATAGAACAAAAGTTTTGGTTAAAAATGGAACAGATTTTGTTTTCAAATTAATTTTTCAGAATTTAACGGTTCTATAGAAAATTCGTATTTTTGTCTTTATTAAAAATTAATTTTTTTAGTTTAATATTTATCATTTTAATTAAAAATAACTTCCTTTTTTTTGAAAATTTAACTATGTTCTCGACGATTTGTTATTCTTAGTTAAAAATTAATAATGTCAACTAAATATTTCACTATTCCATTTTTAATCCGGTTGGCTTATAAATTCAACAATTGGTTAGGAATTAATCCAATTCATTTTTTTTTGTCAACAATTAATGTTTTTAATTATTAAGTTTAATTTTTGTTGTTGGAATTTAATGTTCTTGTTTGAAACTTCGCCTATTTGGGAAAATATTCAACTGATTGGTTAAAGATTAAACTACTTACTCCAAAATTTATTTATTTTTTGTTAAAAATTCATTTATCTGGTGGAAAATTAAACGACGTTGTTGGAAATTAGTTGTTTAGTTTCAAATTATATTTTCTGAGTAAAAATTTGATGTATTAAACTGCTCTTTTTTTAAATTAATGATTCATTTTTTAAATGAAAATTTATTTTATTTTTGGTTAAACATTGATCTTTTTGAGTTTAAAAATTAAAATTGATTTATAAATAACTTATGCAATTTATGGAAAATTTAAATATTCGGTTCCAATTTATGCAATTTATCCAATTTATGCAATTAGTTTTTTTCGTTAAAAATTAATTTTTTTTAACTAAAAATGTAAGATTGCTTGAAACTTCAAGAATTCGGCAAAAAATTCAATGGTTCTGTATGAAATTAGTTCCTTTTTAAATAGATGATTCATTTTTTGAACAAACATTTATTTATTCCATTTCAGAAATAAAATCGATCATTTTTAGTTAAAAAGTTAAATCTATGATGGGTGGAAAATTGAACTTTCTGAAAATTAGTTCATTAGTAAAATTTTGTTTTTAACTAAAAATTTACTTATGTGGTTGGGAATTCAACTGTTTTTATTTCAAAATTAATTTTTTTGTGGTAAATTGAAATATTTCATAGAAAATTACTTTTTCTTTAAATTAATGATACATTTTTAAATTAAAATTGATCTATTCTACTTTGTGTTAAAAATTGATCCTTTTGAGTTAAAAAAATAAAATTTATTGTTAAATAACTTATGAAAATTGCTGAAAATTCAACTATTTGATTAAAGATTTATGTAGTTTGTTAAAAGTTCGACTTGCTGGTTGAAAGCTGAACTGCTTTCTTTGAAATTAATTTTATTCATTAAAGATTCCTAATTTTTAAAAAATAATTTTATTTCAAACTCATCTATTTGGTGGGAAATTGAACTAATTTCTAAAAATTAGTTGAAAATTAATATTTTGGTTTAAAATTAATTTTTTCAGTCAGAAATTTAAGTATATGATTGAAATTTCAACTGCTTGCAATCAAAAATAAAACAGTTGTATTGTAAATAAAAATACTTTTGTAGAAAATTAATTTTTTTTTTAACTTGATGATTCATTTTTTGAATGAAAATTCATTTATTATTCATTTATCATATATATTTTGTAAAAAATATTTGCTTATTGTTTGTTTGAAAATTCGACTAGTTTGTAGAAAATGTTAAAAATAAAAATAGTTTGTTTTAAAAATTTGTTTTCTGTGCTGAAATTTTTGTTGTAAAAATTCATCTTTGCATGTTGAAAATGGAGTTAAATCATTAAAAGTTAAAACACTTCCTTCAAGATTTATAATTTTATTCAGAAATTCTAATCTGATTAAAAAAATTAATACTTTGTTGAAAATTCGTCTTTTTTTATTACTTTTTTCATACTAAAAATGTAATAATATAGTTGCAAATGTAACTATTTAAAAAAAACTTATAAGATTCGTTAAAAATTGAACTATTTGGTTAATTAAAATATTTAATTTAAAATTCGTATTTTGGTTGAATTGGTTAACACTTCACGTATGTAAAGTGGCGATCCGGGTTCGAATCCGGGTATAGGTAGATTTTTTCCCCTTCATCCAAAACACAATAGACTAATAATCAAAGCAATTTAATATTTAACACTAAAAACTTAATGAATTACCCTAGTAAAAAAAAATTTAACACCAATTTTTAACTATTATATTCTTATTTGAAAATTCAAATATTGGACAGAAAATTATTCATAGTAAGAAAAAATCAACAGAATAAAGCACCCAGTGAGTGAAAACAGGATCTTCATTATGTTGAAAAGAATAAATTAATTTGAAGATTTTTATTAATTATAAAATAATTGCAAGTAATCAGATTTGCATAAATGTCAATTAGGAGGTAATTTAATAAAAGTGAAAGTAGTTAGTGTGATGAGGGCGTATGATAGGAAACGCCCTTTCGATTATAAAAAGATTGCAGGATGCATTCGGTCTGTAATTACACTAGGCGATAAGTAGTAAATAACTATTTTCCTAATACAAATCGGATAATGCTATATATATAAATAATGTCTGGTAAATATTAATAACTATCTGGAGTAAAGAACGAGCAATTTCAGCGTGGATCACAGAACTATAACTGCTGGTTACAAATGACATCGGTAGCCAGAGACGCGTAATTACACGGTAATTAAGTATGTAATCACTCAAAAAAAAAGTAATATACCGTTCACGTAGTTGAGCTCCGCCAGAGTTGAAATGAACGACGAGAAAAAAGGTAAAAAGTGAGAAGAGACTCGTATATTTCATACTTCGCGCCGCGAAACCTGCTCGATGCCGAAGGGGATTGTGGGTCGAGTAATGACTAATGACGTCACGCGGTAGGAAAAAGTATTTTTTTTTTGTTCAAAATAACCTACAGGCCACAAATCTTGACCGATTTAAACGTGGGAAATTGAAAATAAGAGCTGATAAAATTTCCTAGAGAGTTGCTTGGCCCGATTTTTGATTTAGTTTTGTAATTTTTTATGAATAAACAAATGCGACGAAAATTATGGACGTTTTTTCTAATTTAGGTTGCCGGTGTTCGTCAATAATGAGAAAATTGTTGCAATCGATTACGTTAGATAAAATAACATTAGTTGAAGATTTTTTATTGTGATGTAGTGAAAAAAAATGTTTATAAACAAATTATTTGTTGAAAGCGTTTTTTATTTGATTTTAAATAATTTCGCGTTTTTTTCAGTTATTTTGACAGGAGTTTGGATGGAAACAATATTATTATCGAAAAATTTCTCGTAAGATAATTCTTGTCAATATTTTAAACATAATAAATAAACAAATACATTATTCGTAATAACATTTGAAAAGAAATTTGCCTTTAACGAATTCATCAATGATGCATTTGTTTAATAATTTTGTCCAAAAAATCGTACAATTTATCAATCAATTATAAATTTTTGTCAAATTATCATTAGGTGCCTGATTGATAGAACGGACATCGAAAAAAGTGAATTTTTTTCTGTCGACAAATTGTCGAAGAATGCATTTGTTTATTAAACTTGTTTAAAAGATCATAAAATTGAAGAAATAATTATGAATTTTTGCGAATTTATCCAGTCCCTAATTTAAGAAACTGATATAAAAAATAAGAATTTTTATGTTCAAAAATGTTTGATTAATGCATTTACTTATTTAATTTCTTTTAAAAAATTATGACATTTTTCAAATAATTATGATTTATGAATGTTGTTGAAATCATTTTGGAGATCAAAATTTAAAAAAAAATAACTAGTTTTTCTGTAAAAAATTATAATTATAATGAATTTGTAGTTCAATTTGATAATAAAAATTAAATTCATCAAATTGTTATAAACTTTGCATCAAATATTAATAAGTTCCCAATTAAAAGGACTAAAATTAAAAAAAAAAACTAATTTTTAATCGACAAATGCCTCAATAATAAATTTGTTTCAATAATCTGTTGAAAAAATTCTAAAAATTATCAAGTAATTATCAATGCTATTGTTGAAAGAACATTTCGTATTATTTTCTGCAATTAATGACACAATTAATTGATTTTGAGAGTCATATTTTTTTCTAATGGACATTTAGCAATTTTCAAAATAATTTTTTTCTTTGTAAATCGTGGAAAGTTATTATTTTCTGCAATTCGTGACACAATTAACGGATGTGGAGCGCAATACTTTTTTTCTAAAGTAGATTTAGACATTTTGAAAATAATTTTCTTCTCTGTAAATCGTGAGAAGTTATTCTTTTATGCAATTAATGATACAAGACTAGACTGTCGTAAAAACTAAGATATTACTCAAGTTTTATTACACAAAAAATAAAAATTTTGAAATTTTTTTGAGTTTTAATTTCCCGACAAATTTTTCTCGAAAAAATCACTCACGTCGCGAATGATTAAAAAAAGTTCTTTCTATTTTTTTAGCATTTTTTAAACTATAGAAACAGAAAAATAAAAATAAAAATTGACCCCCCCCCCAACTTATCAAATATGGCCCAACTATACCCTTTGTTATAAAAAAATATAATAAAATTTATCAACTAATCATGATAGCTACTGAATTTATTGAGAAGTTTCCAATTGAAAGAACTGACATATTCCATGAATTTCCCGAATTCCGTGAATTCTATAAATTTCACGAATTTCGTAAATTCTGATAATTTTAGGAATTCCGCGAATTCATTCAATACCAGGAATTCCGCGAATTCCTTCAATACCAGGAATTCCGCGAATTCCGTGAATCTTAATAAATTACGTGAAGTCCGTAAATTTCTCGAATTCCATTAATTTAACGAATTCCGTTGATTCCACGAATACCACAAATCTAGTAAATTACGTAATTTTAGTGAATACCATAAACTCCATTAATTCCGCGAAATCCTTGAATTAAGTAGATTTCACGAATTTCGTGAATTACAATCATTTGATGAATTCCGTGAATTCCTTCAATAACATAAATTCCGAAAATTCCGTCAATTTTATGATATTCCGAAAATCCTTGAATTTTGTTAATTCCTTGATTTCCATAAATTCCATGAACTTCATGAATTCCGTGAATTTCGTAAATTCCTTCTATTTCTGAATGGAATTCAGGGATTTTCTGAATTCTGGGAGCTTCATGAATTCCGTACATTTCAAGAATTCAATCATTTCAGCAAATTGCGTGAATTTCGTAATATTCATGAATTCCGTGAATTTGGCCAATTTTACGAATTCTGAAAATTTCGCTAATTTTACAAATTCCGTGAATTTCGCTTATTTTATGAATTCCATGAATTCCTTTAATAACATGTACTCCGCAAATTCCGTGAATTTGAAGAAATTTTGTGATTTCCGTGAATCTGAGTAAACTCCTTAAATTTCTTAAATTTCTTGAATTCCGTGAATTCCATAAATTCCTTAAATTTCACAAATTCCGTTGATTTTATGAGCTCCGTAAATTCCTTCAATAGCATGAATTCTGAAAATGCCGGGAATTTTAAGAAATCCAGTGAATTGCGTAAAGAGTTTCATGAATTTATTAAATTTTGTGAATTTCATAAATTAAGCGAATTCCGTAAATTCCGTGAATTTCACGAATTCCATAAATTCTGTAAATTTCATGAATTTCAATAAATTCCATGAATTCCGTAAGGTCCTTCAATTACGTAAATTTCGTGAATTCCTTGAATTCCGGGAGTTACATGAATTCCACAAATTCCTTCAATAACACGAATTACTTAAATTCCGTAAATTTTAGGAATTTCCGCGAATTCCGAAAATTTGCACAAATTCCCTGAATTCCGCAAGTTCTGCGAACTTTCACCAATTCTGTGAATTACGTACATTCAGTAAATTACTTTAATTCCGTGATTTTAATCAATTTCGTGAATACCTTTAATTCCATGAATTTCTTAACTTCTGTGAATTCCTGATGTGACATGAATTCCGTGAATTCGTGAATTCTTTAATAAAATAAATTCTGCGAATTCCGTAGATTTTAAGAAATTCAGTGAATTCCGTGAATTTTAAGAAATGCAGTGAATTTTAAGAACTTCTGTGAATTCCGTGAATTTTAATAAATTCCATGAATATCACAAATTTCGCGAATTCCGCAAATCACACTGATTTTATGAATTCCGTGAATTCCTCCAATAAAAAGAATCTCGCAAATGCCGTAAATTAAAAAAAGTTCAGTGAATTAATTAATTTAATTTAATTTAATGAATTAAATTAATAAATTTCATAAATTTCTTGAATTCCTTCATTTCCATGAATTCACGAATTCCGCTAATGAAATGAATTCCGTGAATTTCTTCAGTACTATGAATTCTGTAAATTTCGTAAATTTCAGGAAATTCCGTTAATTCCTCAAATCCCGCAAATTTCGTGTATTCCATCAATTAAGCGAATTCAGCGAATTCTGTGAATTTTGCTTATTTCGTGACTTCCGTGAATTCTACAAACAGAGGGAATAGATATAATAAACTAACAAAAATTTTTTGTTTATAAAAACAAAATAATTTGATTGGTACTTATGCAGCCAGTTGTTTTGTTCCACCAATGTTTGTTCTGCATGGCAAAACTTTTTGTTAAACCAGCGTAATATTTTGTTGAACCAATAACTTTTTGTGGATTTAAAAAAGTTTGGTTGAGCCAAAGAATAATATTTGGGCAAAATCGGGCACATTTCCGACCTCGAAAAAATTGTTAATTTTCCCCTGAATAATTGGAAATACCATTAACCACCTTTTTTTTTTAATTTCAGGTACGTGTAATTTCCAGATAAGATCAATTTCAGCAGGTGCCCTCTAATTTCAACTTCACGTACGTATTTCTATTCACCATTTATTTTACAATTTGCTTCACTAAATACGAAATTCCGAGTAAGAGCGTATATAGATCAATTCCGATATAATGGTGAGTTCTCACATAATGGATAAAAAAATCTCTGGGAGCAATCTAATCTAGCCTGGCAGCTGTTCTTGGCGAGAAATTAGCGGGTAAATTTGGTGAATAAAAGTTGGCGTGTTGACAGGACCGATAACATCTTAGCGGGTTTGCCGTAACAAAGTCGATGACATGACAAAATAGTAAAATGCCTTTTGTAATTCACCATGTCGGATCCGACTATTATTACGACTCTCTTTGTTTGATATCATAATTTTCCTCTTGAATAATTTGGGTGACTTTGATTTTTTTCCCTCGGCGAGGAACCAATGTTTTTTCCGGTATAGGGGTGTCTTAAACTGATGCTACAGTTCTGTAAATTAGCAGATTCCACAGACAGTTTTCAACCAAATGGATAATTTTTCAAAAAAGAAAAATTCAACTTTAAATAAAAAGTAATTGAATTTTCAGACTTAAGATGAATGTTCTACTAAATGGTCAAATTTTTAATAAAAAAGATTAATTTTCAATCAAATGTTCGAATTTAAAAACAAAACATTAAAATTTATACAAAAATAATTGCATTTTCAATCAAATGGATGAATCTTCAAACTAAAGATGAATTTCAAATCAATTGGTCAAATTTTTAATTAAAAAGAAGGAATTTTTAACCAAATGGCCCAATTTTGTAATAAAAAGGATTAGTTTTGAATCAAATGCTTAAATTTTTAATGAGAAAAAGGTTGAATCTCAAACAAAACAATTGCGATTTTAACGAAATAGGTCAATCTTCAAACCAAAGATAAATTTTTAACTAAACAATCAAATTTTGAATGAAAAAAGATAAATATTCAACCAAATGCTCGAATTATTGATCAATTAAGGTTAAACTCTAACCAAAAGAGTAGAATTTTAATAGCGAAATGTTTAATTTTTATGTCAAAGATGAATTTTCAACCGAAAGGTCAATTTTTTAATCAAGAAAGATTAAAATCCAACCAAAATCAATTACAGTTTTCACCAGATATTTGAATTTTCAAACCAAAGATGATTTATCAACTAAATGGTCAAACTTTTAATAAAAAAGATGAATATTCAACCAAAGTTTCTAATTTTTACCAATAAAGGTTCAAATTTAACCAAAAAGAGTAGAATTTGTATTCCAAATCTTTAAAATTTGTATGTTAAAGATAAATATTTAGCCAACTGTTCAAATTTTGAATAAAGAAGGATTGAACTTCAATTAAAAATAATTATATTTTCGACCAAAAATTTTTATTTTCTAACTAATGATGAATTTTTAACTAAATGGTCCAATTTTTAATAAAAGCGATGAATTTTCAACCAAATGTACACATATAATAATATAATAATATAATAATATAATAATAATATAATAATAACATATAATAATCAATCAAAATCTTTCTTGATTAAAAATTGGAACATTTTTAATCGGCAAATATGAGACTTTACCCAAATGGTCGAACTTTTAATAAAAAGGATGGGTTCCAAATAAATGTTTGAGTTTTTGAGAAATGAAGATTCAGCTTCAACGAAATGGTCGAATTTTTAATAAAAAAGAATTTATTTTCAACCAAGTAATCGAATATAAGTTTTTAAAAAATGAATATTCAATCGAAATCTTTCTCGATTAAAAATTCGAACATTTTTAATCAATGAAGATTAATCTTTAACCAAAAATATTCGAATTATAATACCAAATAATAAATTTTTCAATCAAACGGTTGAATTTCGAATAAAAAACGGATGAATTTTAACCAAATGTTCCAATTTTCAATCAATAAAAATGAGAATTTAACCAAATGGTTGGACTTTTAATAAAAAGGATGGGTTTCAACTAAATGTTTAAGTTTTAAGGAATAAGTTTAAGGAATAAAGATTCCACTTTAACCAAATGGTCGAATTTTCAATAAAGAAACGACTAATTTTTAACCAAATGTTACAATTTTGGAACAAAAAGAATGAATTCTCAACCAAATGGTCGAATTTTGTATAAAAAATATAAATTTTCAACCAATTTTTTGAATATTTAATCAATAAAGGTTCAATTTTAACCGAAAAGATTGGAAACTTGAACGAAATACTTGAATTTTCATACCGAAGATGTATTTTTAACCGAATGGTCAAATTTTTAATAAAAAAAGGATGAATGTCAACTAAATGTCCTAATTTTACACAAGAAATATAAGACTTCAACCAAAAGATCGAAATTTTAATAAAAAGGATGGAGTTTAACCAAATGTTTAAGTTTTTATGAAATAAAAATTAAACTTCGACCAAATGCTCGAATTTTTAATAAAAAAGGATTTTCTTTGAACCAAATGTTCCAATTTTTGAACAAAAAGGATGAATTTTTAACTAAATGTTTAAGTTCTTATGCAATAAATATTAAACTTCAACCAAATGCTGGAATTTTTAATAAAAAAGGATTCTTTTTGGACCAAATGTTCCAATTGTTGAACAAAAAGGAAGAATTTTCAACTAAATGTTTAAGTTCTTATGAAATAAAAATTGAACTTCAACCAAATGGTCAAATTTTTGATAAGAAAGGATTAATTTTTAACCAAATGTTTCAATTTTTTAACAGAAAGGATGAACTTTCAAACAAATGGTTAAATTTTTTATAAAAAAAATTAATTTTCAACCAAATGTTTGAATTTTAATTCAATAAAGGTTCAACTTTAACCAAAAAGAGTGGAAATTTTAATAAAATAGTTGAATTTTAAGACCGATGATGAATTTTGAATCACATGGTCGAATTTTTAATTAAAAAAACGATAAATGTCAACTAAATGTTCCAATTTTCAACAATAAAGAAGAAACTTCAACCAAATGGTCAAATTTTTAATAAAAGAGGTTGCATTTTAGCTAAATTCTTTAATTTTTAATAAAGATTAAATTTAAACCAAATGGTCGAATTTTTAATAAAAAAGGATTAATTTTCAACCAAATGTTTCAATTTTTGAACAAAAAGGATGAATTTCCAACCAAATGGTCGAATTTTTTATAAAAAAGACGAATTTTCAACCAAATGTTTGAATTTTTATTCAGTAAAGGTTCAACTTCAACCAAAAAGAGTGGAAATTTTAACCAAATATTTGAATTTTTAAGCCGAAGATGAATTTTCAACCAAATGGTCCAATTTTTAATAAAAAAGGAAGAATGTCAACCAAATGTTAATTTCTAATAAATAAAGATTAAACTTCAACCAAATGGTCGAATGTTTAATAAAAAAGGATTAATTTTTAACCAAATGGTCCAAATTTTACAATAAGGATTAACTTTCAAACGAATGGCTAAATTATTAATAAAAAATTTTGATTTAAAACCAAACATTCAAATTTCTAATCAATTAAAGTTCAACTTTAACCAATAAGAGTGGATATTTTAAACAAATAATGGAATTTTTAACCAAGTGGTAGAATTAATAATAAAAAAGGATAAATTTCAACTAAATGTTTCAACTTTTAATAAATAATTATTAAATTTTAACCAAATGGTCGAATTTCCAATAAAAGTGGATTAATTTTCAACCAAATGTTCCAATTTTTGAACGAAAGAGATAAATTTTCAACCAAACGGTTGAATTTTTGTATTAAAAAAAGATAAATTTCAAACCAAATGTTTGAATTTTGTAACGAAAAGGATGAATTATCCACTAAAGGGCTGCATTTTCAATTAAAAAAAGATTAATTTTCAACCAAATATTCGAATTTTTTATTAATAAGGGTTGCAATTTAACCAAAAAGATTCGAAATTTCAAACAAATAGTTGACTTTTCAAATCAAAAAGATGAAATTTTTACAACAAAGTTAAATTAAAAAAAAAACAATTATAATCATAATAACAAATATCTGACATTTGAACCCGAAAAGATTACTTTTCCACAAAATACTTTATATTCAAGAAAAAAATATGCGTTTCCAATTAAATGATCAAGTTTCTAATAAAAAAACATGAATTTTTCACCAAATAATTCAATTTAAAAAAATAAAGATGAAATTTCCACTAACCGTTTCAATTTTTAATAAAAAAAAATTAATCTTCAAGCAAAACTAATTGCATTTTCGACCAAAGAGTTAAATTTTAAACCCAAAAGATTCAGCCAGATAATCGAATTTTTAATAAAAATAATGAATTTTGAACAAAATGTTCCAATTTTTAATTAAAAAGAATGAATTTTTAAACTAATAATGGAATTTTCAATTTAAAAAAATTAATTATTCAGCAATTGGTCAAATTTTAAATAAATGGGTGGATTTTCAACCAAATATTTCGAATTTAAGCGAAAATGCCTCGGAAAAAATGTTTAAAAATGTACTCATTTCGAAGTTTTTAAATTTTCTTAAATTTCTTTATTTTTACATTTTTAGAGGTAAAAAAAAATCTTCGCAATTTTCTGTGAATTTTAAGCAACCAATTCCTAAATAATAATTCCTATTTAATTCACACCTTCCTTTCGGTAAAGATTTGTCACCACCTTTTTAAATAGGAGAAGCTAGGAATCGATATTAAAAATACAACGAATTTTGAAAATTTTTATTCTAGTATTTAACGAAATGATAGAAAATTTAAAAACTGTGCAAACGAAAAATGTTTAAAAAATGTCTTCTATCGTACTTGTTTAGAAGGGGAAATGAGAGGAGGGAAAGTAGGTAAAATAAGAAGAGTAGAAGTGGGGAAAGTGATATAAATGAGAATAGGAGAAGTAGGGGAAATAAGGGGAGAAGGTGTAGAGAAAAAGAGGCGAGTGGAACTGGTGAGAGGGTTAGTAAGTAAGGAGTGGAGAAATAGAGGAAGGGATAAGATATTAAGGGAGGGGAAGTACCGGAAGCAAGAAAAAGTGAGGGTGCTAAAGTAGGAAAAGTGAGGGGAAATAAGCAAATTAAAAGTATCAGGAATAAGGGAAAAAGAGAGGAGAGAAATGTAAATAAATTCAAAAGAAATGAAGGGAAATAAAGGATGGGTAACTAGAGGAAGTTAGTGCAAATCGTGGAAGTAGAGAAAGTAGTGGGAAGTAGGGAAAATAATTGGATCTGAGGGCGGCTAGTGAGTGAAGTAAAGAGGGGTTAGTAGAGTAGTATGGATGAGTGATGAAGGGAAAATAATGGCTGGGGAAGGGAAGTAGAGAAAGGATAATGAGTGATCGTTGTGGAACTGTTTAGAGAAAGAAGTAGGAGAGAAAGAAGTTAGATAAGGGAGGGGAAATAATTGTCAAAGTGTGGTTACGAGAAGTAGTGGGAGAAGGATGAGTAAGGGAAGAGGGTAAGTAGGGGAAAAGGATGAGCATGGGAAAATGACGAGTAAGGGAATGTTTCGAGTAGGGAAAATGATAAAAAGGGCAAAGTGATGAGTATGAAAAAGGGTGAGAAGGAGAAAAGGGTGAAAAGGGGAAAAGGGTGAGTGGGGGCAATAGAGGAAGTGGTGAGAAGTAGAGAGACTGATTGGTTTGAGCGTGACTAGTGTTTGAAGGAAAAAGGGGGCTAGTAGATTAGTATGTATGAGAAGGGAAGGGAAAGTAATCGGTGGGAAAGGGAAGTAGAGAAAGGAGATTGAGTGATCGTCGTGGAAGTATTTAGAGAAGGAAGTATAAGAGAAAGATGTTGAAGAAGGGAAAGGGGTGTAGGGGAAAAGAGTGAGTGCAGGAAAATGGTGAGTAGGGAAATTGGCGAGTAGGAAACATGGTGAGTAGGGAAAATGTTGATTAGGGGAAAATGGTGCGTAGGGGAAAGGGTGAGCACGGGAAAAGGGTGAGTAGAGGCAGTAGGGGAGGGAAGTATATGAATGTGAGGTTTGAACTACTTACTCAGATATTAATAGGCTATGAAACCCTTTTTTATAGACGAAATGCGCTTACTTTGACTAATTTTTTATTTATATAATTTTTATTTAATTGTACATCAATCATAGAAGATTTCTTATTTGTCCTTGTGGTACGGCGATTGAACCCAAGTACCTCTCGGGAGTGGGTACGTGAGGAATTGCATACCAAAGCTTACGTTTTACCACACTTCGTCTCTAAATCCATTGTGATAAGACTTTATTGCTTTTACCGATAATCAGGCATTACGGCCGTTGTCGATAACGCAAGGTCGGTAACCGACCGTCCGGCCTCGTGCCTACATACCTAACAATTACCCTCGAGTACGTCAACCTCAACCATTTTTTTTTATATTTCCTGCTTCTTATACACACACTTTTGCACACTTTTTATCAATTTTAAATGTTTAGAGTAGGGGCTACGATATTTCGCTTGAAAAATGATAATCTGACTAAGAGATGAGGTAATTTTGCCAATAAAAATAATTATCGAATTTTAAAGAATATTGGAAATCTAATTAACAAAAAATAAAAAAGTCTGAAATTGCAAATTAAAAATGAAAATTTCACTACTGAAAATTTTTATTAACGAGTTTCAAATATTCCAATAGTAAAAGAAGACGACTGAAAAATCTTGAAATATATAATTCCCAACACTGTAAAATTCTCGACAAAGAAAATATTCGCATTAGAGAATTATTTTTTAATAAATATAATTTATTTAAAATACAATAATAAAATGTTTTAATAAAATTTTTTTTTAATATTTAGTGCAAAAAAAATTTTAATTTAAAATAGCAATGAGTGAAGAAAATTTTCTTAATGAAATTTTTGGTTTCAAATTGTGCATTAATTTTTTTAACTACATTTTTCGGAACGTCTTGACGCAGATTCTTTTAATTATTGCTCTGGAAAAAATGTAATTGTATTGTTTTTTTTTGTATTTAATAATTTTGCTTTCAATTATTTTTATTTCAAATTTGAACAATAATAAAAAAACTAAACATCCAACAACCAAAATAAATTAAAAAATTGTATGTCAGGTTAAATTCAGGGATGCCACACGGTCTCTTTTTGCTTCCTTTTTCCTTCAATCAATTTTGAGGCCCTTTTATGTTTTTGTTTAAAAAATATCAAGGGTTTTCAAAAGATTTTACAGGATTTGAAGTACCTTATTTTAGGATACTAAAAAAAATTTGCAAAGAATTGTTAATTGATTTCAATAATTAGGAGTGATATCAAAACATTTGAAAGATTTTCCGATATTTTCAAAATTTCAAGTAATTTTCAAACTTTGAAAAGTTACAATTTTTTTTAATGGACCAGGATTCTAAATGTTTTCGGTAATTTAAAAATATTCCAAGGCATTTTCTATAGCTTAAGTAAGTTTTGAGTGTTTTAAAAAGATTTGAAAGGATTCAAAATATTTCAAGGTATTTCAAAAGATTCTTTGAAATTAAAAATATTTCAGGATATTTATAAAATTCCTATAATTTTTAACATAATGTGATCATTTAAAAGGGATCTTAATAGATCTCAACGTGTGTAAATAATTTTATTTTGATGAATTTCAAAGGTTCTTATATATTTAAAGGTATTTCAAATAATTTCAAAGAATTTTCAAGAACTTCCAAAATTTCAAGGGATTTCCACATTTTTCTTAGGATTTCAAATTTCTCCAGGTAATCTGAAACGTTCTAGGTAATTTAAAAACGCTTGTAAAAAATTCATTGGATACCATATCGCAGAGATTTTTAAATATTCTAGGGTATTTTAAGAGAAAAAAAAGAATTTTGGACGGATTTCAATAATTCGAGATATTTTAAATGGTTTAATAGATTTTAGGGTATTTCATAGATTTCAATGATTCAAAGGAATTTTAAAGGATTTTAAAGATTTTTTAAACAGAATTTTTAAGTGTTTTAGAAGGTTTCAAGGGGTTTTATAAGATTTATTTATTTATTATTCTGAGTTCTTTTATATTCTTTTTAATTCCTTTCAATTTGTTGTAATTCAATCAATTTAATTATTCGTTTTTAATAAGAAATTTTTGTTGAATTTATCCTCAAATCTTTTAAGCTCACTTTTAATTTGCAGAAATTTCAATTAATTTTTTTAATCACCTTAAATGTATCTAGTATTATTTAAAACTTACTGAATTCATTAATTCCTTCATATTTTTAAATTATTTTCCATTCACTTGGATTTTTTTAATGCGTTATGAATTTCCATTTTTATCAAATTTTCCTCATTCAGTTAATTTGAGTTCAATTTTACTGAAATCAATACAATTTTTTTGGATTTTTGATATTTTTTATGATTATATGTGAATTATTTTTAATTAAAATTAAATTGTATTGAATTCTTATAAATTTGTCCAAATTCATCTAAAATCCTTATAAATTCGGTTGCATTTTTTAAAAATTAAAAACATTTTTAAATTGAAAAATTAAAAAATAAATTTGGTTGATTTCATTTAAAAGGATACTGTATTAAAAACATAACAAGATTATTGTTTTGGTCTTTAAATATTAATAGTCAGAGAAAATCAAAAATTAGTCAGGAGAAAATCAGAGAAAAGTCAGAGAATTTCTAAAATATAGTTATACAGCAAAATTATTTAATTTTGTCAATGTAATAATTCCAATAATTTAACATTTCTAAAGTTTTGAACTTTCTTTAAATTTAACTTTTGATCTTATTATAATTATCAAAATTGTAATTATAATTTATTATATTTATGGACAAGTGTCCAATAATTGCCCTCTTTGATGAAAAAGGCGTGGATCTCGAGACAGTGAGGGTACGTGGGTTAGCGATCTCAAATGATAAATATAAATAAAAGAATGTAAAATTAAATAATTTATAATTGAAAACTTCAGAAATATAATCAATTTCAATTAAAAATAATAATTATCTGTCAATTTGAAATTGCAAATTAAATTGAATATTTGAAAGTGAAAGCTTCTGAAATTATAGAAATTTTAGTCTTCAACAAAGCTTTACTTTTTATTTTGAATTTTTTTTAGAATATTTTAATTTTCAAGTTTACAATTGAAACTTTGTCCATTTTGAACAGTTAAAATAAAGATGAATTTATTATTTTATTTCAGAGAAGTTTATCTAATCAGTTTTTACGTTCACTCACAATTTTTTTGATTTATTATAAAAATTTAAACTTTTATAATTTTGAAAGCTTTTATTTTGAACTATTTAATTTAGTTTCCAGTTCCAATTTCCTACTTCTTACAAAAGAAATAGTCCAAAATCGAAAGTTTTATTTTGAAGATTCGGAATTTCAAAAGCTTCTGCTTAAAAAAATGGTTAATGTACAATTGTTCAATTTTTAACGCTTTTATTCCGAAATAAAATAGGTTCCATTCATTTTCATCCCATTCGAAATATTGACCTTTTTCAAAATCAGTTCTGTCTAATATATTTTTAATTGGAACGTTTTTAATGGGGAATCATTCCATACATTTTTCCTCAAATGACTATGGTTAACTTTGCTATAACAACCTTATCACCTGCGAACGCTAACCCACGTACCCTCGCTGTACCGAGATACCTTTTTCGCCGAAAAAGGCCATTCTTAAACATTTGTCTATGAATATAATTAATAGCCATGAGAACATAAGGCATCCTTGTCTAACACCTTGCCTAATATCGAACTAATTGACATTATTACAAAAGTAAAATTTAAAGAAACTATAAGAATACAGAAAAGTCTCAAATATTTTAAATTGGTAAGCTGTTAATTTAAAAAATTTCATAAATTTTTCTTTAATTGTCTTCGATTCATTGCCATAACAATCATATGATCGACGAACGCTAACCCACGTACCCTTACTGTCCCGAGAGCCACAACTTTTGTGATCAAGAAGCCTATTCTTAGACACTTGCTAATGAATATAATGAATAGGCACGACGACATAACGCATCCTTATCTAACACCTTGCATAATACCGAACCAATTGGAATAGTTTCAAATGTAAAATCTAAGGAAACTAAAACAATTTTAAAATGGATAAGATATTTAGAATTGGAACGTTGTTAATTTAATATCATTTCATACATTCTTCTTTAATTTTGCCCGCTGGACTGCCATAACAATCGTATAATCTACTAATGCTAACCCACGTACCCTCACTGTCATGAGAGCCACCCCTTCTTTGTTTAAGAGAGCCATTCTTAGACACTTGTCCATTAATATAATAAATAGCCACAAAGGGCATAACACATACTTGTCTAATACCTTGCGTAATACCTAACCAATTGAAATAGTTCCAAATGTGAAATTTAAAGAAACTAGAATAATTTAGAAATGTTTAAAACGTTTTGATTTGGAACGTTGGCAATTAAAAATTATTTCATATATTTTTTTCTTCCATTGTCTTAGATTGACTCTTGCATAACAATCTCATCATCTACGAACTCCAGCCCACGTACCTTTACTGTCCAAAGGTTCACAGCTTCTTTGTATTCATCGGCGTTTGAAATTCTAAAACATTTGATACATTTTTCTTTTATTTCAAACGTTTTCAATTTGAAATTATCAGGCACAAATGACGTTCCTATAGAATGTTTTAGAATTCAAAACGCCGAGTGAGACGAAGAAGGCGTGGATCTCGAGATAGCGAAGGTACGTGGGTTAGCGTTCGCAGAAGAAAATATTCTTAGGGCAGTCAATCGGAGGCAATTGAAGAAAAATGTATGCCGCTTTCTATTAATTATTAAACATTTTGGTAGCTTTATTTACTTCGCTAAATTAAAATTCCAGAAGTTTTATTTTCTCTCTTTTTTTCTAGTTTGGTTATTATATTTTCAGTATTTTTTTTTAATTTTTCTGCAAAATATAATTCCTTCCCTAGAAAGAAAAATCTAATGTAATATATTCTGATAAAAGAACAAAATTATGGTAATTAATGTAAAATGTTATATTATTCAAGGGTGTCTCTAATTTTTGATTTATAAAAGTTGTTTCTCAAGTAGGATATATAAAAAAAGCCTCTTTAACTAAAGTTTTCGAGCGTACTCATATTTTCTTCTGAGAGGTTGTATATCTGAAGGGAGGCAAAAAACACAAGTGGTACGTGAACTGAGTTCAAATCTGTTAGATTATCTTTTGTATTTGTGGCTGGCAGATTAATAAATTTATGGACGAAAAGAGTTTTTTTATCCATTGTAGACAAGAACTTCGATCCGATTTTTCACAAAACATTTCCTTAAAACTAGAAAGGTCAATTTTCTAACAAAAAGAGGGATTTTCAAAAATAGGGGAGAGTGAGGCTAAGCCGACACTGGGGCAAAGTGGACACTTGCTTTTTTAAACAAAAATATAAACCGTATGATTTAAAAAAAAATAAAAGTAGGCTCTAGTGCTCTAAATAATAAAAAAAATTATTTTTCGAACAAAGCATACCAATTTTTAACAAAATACTTGGATTTGTACTATAAAAGATCAATTTACAATAAAAATATGAATTTTTCACCAAAATAAGAGTTATTACATTTTTAATCAAACAATTAATTCTCAAATAATAAAAAAACACATTTCAACAAAATAGTTACATTTTCAACTAAAGAAATGAGTTCTGAACTAAAGTAATAAATCTTGAAAAAAGACATTTAACCCAAAAGATGATTTTTTAAAACAGAAAATTAATTTTTTAACATTAAAATATTTTCATTTTTAACCAATCAGATGAATCTGCGATGAAAATAAATCAATTTTTCATTGAGTAGTGTAGCTTTCAAATAAGTAGTTATATTATAAATAAAAAATATTAATTTTGACCAAAATATTCCAATGCTTAACCAAAAAGATAAATTATTATATAATTGATTTACTTTTAAACAAACTACTTGAATTTTTAAATAAAAAAGAAAGATTTTCAATAAAAATATCACTTTTTAAGTATAACTGAAAGAGTTATACTTTTAGTTTAAAAAAACTGATTCTCAACAACATCAAAAAACTAATTTTGAGCCAAACACTTAAACTGAAAATGATAAATTTTGAACTAAATAGTTAAATTTTCAACCAAAAAATCAAATTTTTAACAAAAAAGATCTAAAGGTATGCTTTTTTAAAAGTAAGGTAATTTTTAACCAAAAAGATGTATATTCATAAAAATATTTTAGTTTTTAAACAAATAGATAAATTTAAACCAAAAATCTGATTGCTCAACAAAGAAAAGTTGATTTTCAGCTAGAATCCTTATAATTGGGTTAAAAATTCAACTGAAATCTGTATTGGTTAAGGAATTCGACAATTTTGCTAAAAATTCGTCTTTTTTCGAATTAGCTGTTTTTTTATTTAAAAATAAAATCCTTTTTATTTGAAATATATACTACACTCTTTGGTTGATAATTGAACTAACTTATTAATAAATTTTTTTCTGGTTGGCGATTTATCCCTTTGTTGACAATTTAACTATTTTGTTGAAAATTCTTTTTTCTTTCGTTTGTTTTAAAATCAATTGTTTAAACTAAAAATGTGGATTTTTCATTTTGAGTGGAAAACTGATATTTTCTTTGTTGAAAAATTGTTTTTTTTTGTCTTCTAAAATTTTTTTTTACTAAAAATTATTTTTTTTACTAACAATTTTTTTTCACTAAAAATTACTTTTTTAACTGAAAATTTAACTTTTTCAGCTTTTGTTGTGAATAAATATATTTTTCGGTTGAAAATATAACTGCTTTTTTGATAAATTCACAAAATTTTACTTTTAACTTTTTCTGCAAATTCATCTTTTTTGTTAAAAAATTAAACTTTTTTTTGCAAATTTATATATTCCGTTGGAAAATAATTTGTTTTTTTTTTGTTCTGAAATTATTATTTCAAAACTCGTAATTTAATTTTTTCATCTTAAGTTGAATATTGATCCTTTTTAATTGGAAATTCGTTCTTTTTTTTTGAAAATTACTTATTTTACTGAAAATTCAAGTTTTTCGTCTCTTTTGTTGCAAATGCATTTTTTTTTTTGAAAATTGAAATGCCTGTTCGATAAATTCATATATTTTGTTGAAAATTGTTTTTCTTGTTATTTGAAAATTAATTTTTTATCTAAAAATATTAGATTTCTATCTGTTGTTCAAAATTTGATTTTACTTAGTTAAAAATTCATTTTACTTTTTTTTCAAATTACTTTCTTTACTCAAAATATATCTGTTTCGTCTTTTGTTCGAAAATCATATTTTTTGGTTAGATTCATCTTTGAACATTGAAAATTCAACTATTTGGTTAAAAGTTAAACTATTTTTTTGAAAGTTGTTTTTTTTACTTAAAATTTATACTATTACTGAAAATTTAAATGTTTAAATTCTAGTATAAAAAGGATCTTTTTTAGTTGAAAATTAGTATTTTTGATACAAAGCTAATCTTTAGTGTTGATTTTTTTTAATTTTTGGTTTAAAAATGCAACTGTCTGCAAAAAATGAACTTTTCTATTAAAAATTCATATGAAAAATCTTCATTGTGTAAAAGCTAGACTATTTTGTTTAAAATTTCTTTCTTTTTTAGGACGGAATAAAGTTTTTTACTGAAAATTTAACTTTTCCACTTTTTGTTGAAAATTTGTCTTTTTTAATTGAAAATGCAAATGTTTTTTTTTCATAAATCTGTGTATTTCATTTATAAAAATTGTTTTTCATTTATGAAAAATGAATCTTTTTCTTAACAAATTCGTCTTTTGATTTAAAATTTCATCAGTTGTTTGAAATATGAACTATTACACTTGAATGGAAAATTTACGTTTGTATGTGTAAAATTAAATATTTGGTTAGAAAATTAAGTAATTTTTTATTAATTTTGAATTTAATTATTTATTATTATTTGTTAATTAATTATTATTAATTAAAATTTAATTTAATTAATGTTTTATTTAATTAGGTTGTTGAAAATCCAATTGTTTTGTTGATATTTTGTCTTTTTTGTTGAAAATTTAACTATTTTGTTAAGAAGTTATCATTTTTATTTCGTAATTCAACTGCTTTGTAAAAGCTTCGTTTTTTGGATTTAATCATTCATCTTTTATTGTATAAAAGTCATCTTTTTAGTTAAATAAATAAACGAAAAATTATTAAATTTTGATTTAAAATTATTTTATTCGGCTTTAAAAGATTCTTTTTAAAATTTTACTGTTAAAAATAGTCTAGCGATACAAAAAAAAAGAAGTTGTGAAACCGAATACGAATATTAGCCTAAATTGTAACTTTCTATTCAAAAAACTTTTCAAACAAAAAAATCAAAATCTGATATGATATAAAGGTCTCCTATTTGTTGTTTTTCTTTTTAATTTTATGTGTTCCTTATCTATTACACAATATTCATTATACATTTCTAACTTATTTTTAAGTAAAACAATACATTTTTCTTACTTGTTTCACATTTTCTATAATAAGTAAAATTTTGTTAATTACTTATTGTTTTTGGTATTTGACACAGTTATTTCTTTAAATGCATATACTGAAATGTTAAAAAAGTAAGATCAAATTTTTAATTTTTAATTTATTATTGAAGTAGGTTTTTTTTTAATTTTTAAAATGAATGATAAAAATTTCATTAAATTATGTACAATGATGGTAATTTAAGAAACAAACAAAAAAAATTATTTTAAAAAACGCAAATAAAGAATATTTGAATCATTACAGATTAAATTTTTTTTTTAAATTTTACATTCTGCCTAGAAAATAATTCTTTTTTTTTTATTAAAAATGAACAGGGAATCGAGAAATTAGTTATGGAAAAATGAGAAGTCCCGGAATTTTGAAAATTAATTTTTTAAAGCCACCCCCTTATTATGTTTGTCTTGTCGAATAATAATCTTATGAATTCCTAAAATGAATTGAGGATTACTGAATTATAGAAAGGGTCAGCTCCCCAAAATAGGGTTCAAAGTGGCAAATATAAGTCGGGAATTTGGTATTGATTGTCACGCATGATTTTTCAGCTCTCAGAAAAAAGGGGGGCCAAATCGAATGTTCGAATACTACTCAAACTGAAATATCTTGGACAGCAATGGACGTTATTGCTGGTAATTTATTTCGTTTTTCCCCTCCGAATTCCGGACGGGACTAGAATAATTATCAGCGTCTTCGATAAATCCTTTACCCCATTTCAATCGCCAATAAAATAAATTCCCGCGCTCCTAGCTATTTATTAGCACCATACAAAATCCTGTTGCTAATCATCCTTACTTTTTGAAAAAGTAATTTTAAATTAGAAATGTTTATAATATTTTACATGTATAGATTTTAAAATTCAAAAACAATTACAATTACAGGAATAATTATTTAAAGATAGTTATTATTATACAAATAGGCCATTTTTCTTTCACCCTTGCTATTTCTTATGCTGGCTAACTCTATATTTTTACCTCCTTTCATATTGATTAACGCTCATTTATAAAACAGTTTCTTGCTTCCTTCAAAGTCGTTTGGCATTTTCTGCAGTTCTGCTGCTTTAATTATATCTTTACATTCCTTAACTTTCGAGCGTCTGCTTGAATTTCGTAATTTCAGCATGCATTACCAGACATTCCTCCTACAATTGCAGTACCACACACTTCAGTCGCCCTCTTAATAATGGGGACAATTTTCATTTAGAATATTTTAGAAAACACATAAAATATTTAGCCACGCATCAACAGACATTTCTTCTACAACCGCAGTACTAAAAACTTTAGTCGCACTATTAAAAATCATAACAATTTTCATTTAGAATCTTTTATAATTTGAATCAAACAGTCAATCACGGATCACGAGACATTCTTCCTACAACCGCAGTACCACATACTTCAGTCGCACTCTTAAAAATAAAAAAAATTTTCATTTAGAATATTTATAAGTGAAGTAAAACATTTGACCAAGCATTACAACACACTTCAGTCACACTCCTTACAATGGCAACAATTTTCATATAGAATATTTTATAAATTAAATAAAAAATTCGACTACGCATCACTAAAAAATCTTTCTACAAGTGCAATACCACACGCTGCAGTCGCACTCTTAACAATGGCGACAGTTTTTATTTAGAATATTTTATAAAATACATAAAAGATTCAACCACGCATCACCAGACATTTTTCCTACAACAGCAGTACCACATACTGCAGACAAACTCTTACCAATAGCAATAATCTTCATTTTGCATATTTTATCAATAGAATACAACACTTTTGAGTTTTATTTTATCATTTTTTTATGTTTCATTATAAAAAAGTCCCTTGCAATCTTTTTAAATATTTTAAAATCTTAGTGTTCCTATGAGACCACTCAATTTTTTCCGAAATTCTAAGAAATTATTTCCAAATAGAAATGTCTTGTATAATTTCCTAATATATTTAAGAAAATTTTAATTGTTTTAAATCCCTTGAAAGTTTTTAAGGTCTGCAAATTTTGAGAAATATCCTAAAATGAAAAATATCCTACAATGTTTTGAATCCTTTGAAATCCCTTGATATTTTTCGAAGCACCTAAAATTGTTTTTGAAATTTTGTAATATACCCTCAAATCTTCAAAAACCTTTGAAATGCATTGCAATTATTTGAATCTTAGCCAACGTCCATTCAGTTTTTTGAGATAGCCTTAAAAATTAAAAATATCTTGCTATCTATTAAAGTTCTTGAAACTTTTTGAAGCTCTCGAAAATTACTTGGGATAATTTAAAACATCTTCAAAAAAAGCAAATCATTCAAGAACTCTTGCGAATTCATTAGATTATTTGAAAATGCCTTAAAATCTTGCAAATATTTTTGAAATTCCTGAAAATTATAAAAATTTATTCAAAATTCCTAGCAATCTATTAACATACCCTAAAATATTTATAATTTATTGGAATACCTGGAACTTATTGAAATATATGGAAAATTTCACGGAATCTTTTAAAATACCCGAAAATATTTGAAATTCTTTGAAATCCCTTGAAATCCATTACAAATACTAAAAGCTCTTGAAAATATTTTGGAATTTTTAAAAATACCCGAAAATCTTTTAAATTTGTTAGAATACTTTGAAATTATTGTGGAAAATTCCTTGGAATTTTTAAAAAATACCATGGAAATATTTTAAATCCTTCGGAATCTCTTTTGATTATCAAAATCTTTTAAAAATACGTTCGAATCTTTAAAAATACCATAAAATATTACGAATCATTTGAAATCATTTATAATTTTTTAAGGTTCTTGAAAATAACTGGAAATTAAAAAAAAATATCCTCAAAATTCTTTACAATGTAAAGAATCACCTCGAAATATTTGAAAATTTTTAAATTCCATAGAAATCCATTGATTTAATGAATTTCAAAGGATTTTAAATATTTTAGAAAGTTTAAAAATATTCCAAGGAATTTTTTATTGATTTAAATAATTCAAAGGAACTTTAACGGCTTTGAAATTTTGTAGTCTATTTTAAATATTACAATAAATTGTTATTTACATTCAATAATTTGAAGGAATTTCAAATTGTTTGAAATATTTCAGGATATTCTTAAAATGCCAAGGAGTTTTTCATTCATTTGAATAATTTGAAGGTAATTTAAAGGGTTTACAATATTTAAGGGTATTTCAAATGATTCCACAGAATTTTCCATTAATGACAGTAGTTCAGTAGGATTTCAAGGAATTTGAAATATTTTGCGAGTTTAAAAAAATTACAAGGAATTTTTAATTGATTTGAGTAATTTTAAGTTAATTCGAAGAATTCGAAATTCTTTTAAATATTTTGAAATTCCTTTAAATATTTTTAAACTCTCGAAAACTATTTAAATTTTTTTAAATACTCTTAAAGCTTAAAAATTCTTTAGGACTGTTCAAAACACACCAAAATATTTCGAATTCTTTGAATTCCTTAAAAATTGCTAAAATCAATAAAAAATTCTTTGGAATCTTTTAAAATACCCTAATTTATTTTAAATCTATGAAAGCGGTTTGAAATCATTGAAATATATGCAAAAATTAATGGAATTTTTTATAATATTCTAAAGTATTTAGGATTCTTCGAAATCTTTTGAAATCCCATAATAATTTTCAAATCTCTTGAAATTTTTTTGAAATATTTGATAATATTCTGAGATCAAATATTCCGAATCTTTTGAGGTTACCTTGGAATTTTTTTAAATACCTTAAAGTCCTTTGAAAAACTTTTAATCTAATGCAAAATCCTGTTATAAAAAACAAGAATCCAACGACCAAGTTAAATGCAAATTTATTTATTTATGTTTTTTATTTTCATTTTATTGTAATTTGATGGTCATAAAAATAAAAAAGACGAAAGAAAGAAAAAGAGAAGGAAGGGGATGTCGTTGGCTGCCTTCTCATTTTTCTTTCCTCTTTTTTATATTTTTTTTCCGAAAATTTTATTTTATTTTTTTTGTTGTTTTTTGTTTGTTTTTTTTTGGGTGTTTTTTCAGATTACAATGGGGTTTTTTTTTGGTTTTCGTTTATTCGTTGTGGTCCAAATTTGGTCGTTGGATTCTTGCTTTTTATAACAGGATTTTGCATCAATTTGATTATTGGACGTTAAATGAGATTTTTAATTTGAATTTTGGTCTAATTTAAATTTCGTAAATTTTTAATCTGTGCAAAATTCCATGGAATCTTTGAAAATATCCTTCAATCTGTAAAATTTTTTTAAACACCTTTAGATTTATTGAAACCCATCAAAAACTTCTTGAACTATTTCATAATATCCTAAAATATTCCGAATGCTTAAAAAATTTTTTAAATCTTTTTAAGCTTTTAAGGTTAACTTTGAACTTTTTTGACTACCCGAAAATATTTAAAATCCTTTCTAATACTTTAACATTTTTTAATCTGTGCAAAATTAAATGGAATCTCTTCAAATGCAATCCAATATTTCAAAAATTTTTTTAATCTTTGAAAATACCTGGAATTTTTCTTAAAGCCTTTGAAAATTTCGTGAAATATTTTTAAATACTCTAAAATATTCTGAATACATTGAAATCTCTTGAATCTTACATTTTGTTTAGAGTTCCATAGAATGTTTTAAAATACCAAAAAATCTTTTTTATCGTTTAAAATACCTGGAAATTTGTTTAATCTGTGCAAAATGCCATGGAATTTTTTTTCTGAAATACCCAAATCTTTAAAAATATTTTGGGATTCATTCAAGTTAATGTTCTTAAAAAATCCTTAAAGTTTTTAATACTATCCTTAAATCTGTGAAGTCCTTTGGAATACCTTTTGAATTATCAAAATCTATTACAAATTTCTTGAACTATTTGAAAATACCCTAAAAGATTCCGAATCCTTGGAAATCTCTTGGAATCTTTTTAAGCTTTTGAGGATAAATTCGAACTTTTTTAACTACATCAAAATCTTTAAAATCCTTTGTTATACTTTAAAAGTTTTTTAATCTGTGCGAAATTAAATGGAATCTCTTCAAATACAATCCAATGTTTAAAATCTTTTGAAATCTTTGGAAAAACCTGGAATATTTGTAAACCTTTGAAAATTCAGTGAAATATTTTTTAATCCTCGAAAATATTCCAAATTCTTTTAAATCTCTTGACATTAAATTTTTTTTAAAGTTCCCATGATTTTTAAAAATACCATAAAATCTTTTAAATCACTTGAAATATCTTGAAATTTTTCTAATGTGTGGAAAATTCCATGAAATCTCTTAAGATAATCTAAAATATTTCAAATCTTTTGAAATTTTTTGAAATACTTTAAATATTTTTAAGGCCCTCGAAAATCCCTTGGGATTCTAAATACTGTCCTGAAATCTGTAAAACCCGTTGGAGTTTTTTTAATATTCTTAAATATTTAAATACTCTGAAATTCTATTTAATCCTATGAACGTTGTAAAATTCTTAAAAATACCCTAAAATATTTAAAATTCTTTAGGAGACCTCCAAGTTACTGAAATTTATTCAAAATCCATTGAAAATTTTTAAAGCACTTGAAGATTTCTTAGTTTTTTGAAAAATACTCTTTATTCTTGAAAATGGTTTGAAATACCCTAAGATTATTTAAATCTATGAAAATTCTTTGGATTTTTTTTCAATACCCTAAAATATTTTGAATCCGTTGAAATTCCTTGAAATTTCCCAAGGCTCTTGAAAATTTCTTGACATTTTTTTGAAATACTCTACAACATCTCAAATTATTCAAAATATTTCAAAATAACTTGGAACTTTCAAAAGCTCTTAAAAAAACAACTTTAAAAAATACCCTAAAATATGCAGAATTCTTAGGAATTTTTTGCAAATGATCGAAAACTATTAAAAATGTATCGAAATATTTTAAAATACCTTAAATTATTTTGGATCGTTTTAATTCTTTCAAAATCGCTTGAAATTTTATGTTGCTCCTGTAAATTCCTTTGACGTTTCAAAAATACCCTAAAACCTTTCATACCTTTTGGAATCACTTGCAGTTATAAAAATCGTTTTAAAATGGTTTAGAACTTTTTAAAGTGATTTTCATGTTTTCCTTGACCTGCAGGCACTATGAATAAATATGAAATTACTCAGAGTGCTTAAAATAATTTTAAATTTCATAAAAGCTATAGCAGGTTATAAATTTCTTATAACAACCTGAGTTTATACTACAAGGAAAAATTTCCAATATATTATACTTCATCTTGGAAAATAAATTTCATATTTTCCCATTTACTTGATTTTATTAGAACAATGATAGATGCACACTTCCCAGGGTTGGCCTCTGTAGCATATTAACCTTGATCACACTAACGGTTCTTGAGAAATCATCCATAAAGTTGCTGGAGACTTAATTTACGAGAAATCTGCCTCCCGGATTAAAGTTGTCTATAATTTAATATAAAGTTTCCGTATCAAAGAGCAAACTTTTATAAGGTTCTTTCCATAAAGTAAATTCTCCTGGGAGCGTTCCAGTAATATTAGATCCAAGGAAATTTTAAAGACTTACGGCTTTCTATAGGCCAATTAAAATTTGTTTCAAAGTATTTACTTTTTAAAAAAAAAAAATTTGAACTTCTTTCATAATTTAAAAAATTGTAATGAGATTAAAATCAAATTTAGTATCCAGTGAGTCATCTTACAAATCTTGCAAGTGATCTTGTAGACAACACCACCATTGAATCCATTTTAAATGGTATACGGAAAATAGTATGAATCCTAAACTTTTTTAACATAAATTCAATAGTTTTTGAAATTCGACAAAAAACAAAAGAACAAAAGTATTCAAAAAATTATACTCCTTTAATTCTTTCTGATCATCTGTAGGCAAAATATTAACTTTTTTGCTTTTGATTTGTTGAATTCTAGTTGTAAAATGTTTTTCAATTAAGTATTGTGGGTAATGATTTAGAACAAGAATATTCCTATTCATGTGAAAAAAACATGTTAACTTTATGTCAATTTCATTAAAACGCAGATTACTTAATGATTATGTCAAATGTTTGAATATTTATTTAGAATTTTTAAACAAAAATGTTATCAATGTTAAAATAAATTTAAGAAACTCTTTACCAACTGATGTATGTATCAAAGTTTTAGAAAAGCAATTGAACAGTAAAAAAACATAAATAACAAACAAAGATTAGATAAGAAAATGCAAAATCAACTTGTTAAGAGCAATTTTTATGCATAATTGAACAGAAATAAACATAAAGACATAACTTATGCAGGCAATAATGATCCTTGGATTAAAAATTTCAGTGATGTAAGAATTCCTGTAGAGATTAACGATGTTTTAAAATTTGGTATTAAGCTTAACATAATACAAAATTTAACAAATTATTTAATTATTTAACAAAATAATTTTAGATAATGTTAAAGATATAGTCAAATGTTTGTTTGATTAATAATACAGATAGTTTTGATTTATTAAGAAACAGAATGCTTAGTACAGCAAAACAATTTTTACATAATAATAAAAGTACTCAAATTGGTAGAGCCTTTTTGCATAGTATTAAAAAAACAATCAATAATTAAATGTAATAAACATTTGTTAAATTACTTATGAAAATAAAAGCTATATCACTTTTATTATTAAAAAAGAATCATATCTTCAAAAAATTCAAAATCTATTAAAATAAAACAGAATAAATTGTCCACTTTGATTTTTTGTTTCTTTGATAGATTCTCCGACACATTAAATGGATAATTTATTTATTAATATTCTAAGAAAATCTTTCACTGTACCTAAAACTTAAGTAAAAATTCATTTGAATTTAAAAATATAATTATCAAAAAAGCAGTTACACCTAATTATAATATGGTTTCTCTATGCATACCATCTTTGTTCGCTATTATTAGAACTGATTAAGTGATTAATAGTGTCTTAAGTAGATGGATTAACATGAAAATTTGTACAGATTTACCTTTACAAAAATTTTAAGAATGAATAAAGTAAAAACGGCACAAACAGTTTACAAATACAATAACAAATTTGATAGCAAAATACACGGAACATTATTCAATCGGAAAATAAATTACATTATGTCATAAATCAATTTAATTCTTATCATCCTAGACTTAAATGAACACATGAATTTGACATTAACTCATCAGCTGCTGGCAATACCGTATGGTACCACGCCCTTTATCTCTTTTGAATTAGTTATATCAATTAAGTTTCAATTAGTTATTCAAACAATTAGTTATTTAATTAATTAGTTAAATTAGTAAATTAGCTAATTAGTTTAAATTACTTTAAGGAATATAATTGAAACATCGAAAAAAGTTGAAAATCCGCAAAAACAAATCTGCAGCTCATGAGTTAATAATTCTATTTATTTTTTGAATGTGAAGTTATAAAAACTGATTCAGACATTATAATTACTGATTAGTATCGAAAAGATACTTTTTCTGATAGATTCTTAAACTTTTTTTGACCATCTAATTGAACATAAAATTTCTATAAGAATGATTTCTATAGTAATGATTTGTTGAATTCTAATGGTAAAATTTTTCTCAAATAACTATTGTGAGTAATGAATTAGGGAAAGGATATTTCTAAAATATTTAAATTTCCTTTGTGAAATGAAATATAGGACAAACCTAGCTCTTTGTCAAACAAGTTTTTGATTACTGAAACTTTGTTTTGAAAAGGATAAGCAGAAAAGATATTAGAAATTCTAGTGTAATATGTTCTTTTCTTGTACCGATGGTATTATTACGATTCTGACCTTTGGTTACTTCTATGTCAAAAAAAAATGATTTTATTATTCTTTCATCTTTCATGTCTAAATTAAAGTTTTTGATGAAAACTGTCAAAAGCAATCACTTCATTGTGAAACAATCATTTTACAATCTCTTTTGTGTTCAAAAATTCTGGTTTTTAATAACCGGGCAGTTTCACTTATTTCAGCTTTATTTTAAAATTTAAAGTTCATTAGATAAATAACAAGAAAGAAATTTTCAATGAAATCTTTGTCTTTCTTCCTCAACAAATAATTATCTAAAGTAGTTGTGTTTTGAAATAAAGTTAATTCAAAGTGAATTCCTTAACCGTTTAGATAGACACTGTATGTTAGGTAAGGTAAAGTACCATTCAAATTAAATCTATTGTATCGTTCTATTTGTTTTTTAAAAATTAGTTTTATTACTTTGTAAAATTTTTTTATTACTTTGTAAATCTCATGAATGCGTCCAGTAATAATGTCGTTTACTAACCTAAACGGATAGTCATTATCTCGAGGATTTTTTTAAATTGATTTAAATTTTCTTTTCTGAATAAGATATCACTTAATTTAACACATCTATCCACTAAACATTTTATTAAATAAATTTTGTGTCAAAACGAATTGTGTGAATTATAGTTTAAGTATCTACCAGACCAAAAAGGTTTTTTGCACCAATGTTTTTAATAAATCACTATTTGCAGTTTTTATAGTTTGCAAATCAAGATAGTTTATAACATAATTAATCTCGCATTGTTGGGTAATATTCAAACAGTCTTCAATACTATTAAGTGTATTTAAGAAAATTTCCATCTTGTCAGCAGGAACAATAGCTGAAATCTCATGGACATAATGTTTGTAAAAAATAGGTGTGAAACCATATAATTATAGAGCTCTTTTTTCAATATCTTGTAAAAAAAAATCTGAAACAACTGGAGATAAAAGAAAGCCTATAGGGCAAACCAAAATTTGTTTATAAAATGTATTGTTAAAGGAGAAAACAGTACCATTAAAATCGTTCTCGTAGCTATTAGAAATGTATTTTTTATTATTTTTTTAAACTTGTGATTCAAATTAGGTTTTTCTTCGATGAAATCTAAAACAAGGTATAGTGGGATGCTGTCCAATATGGACACAACATCTAAAGAAACTGTTGCATGAGTTTTTGGTTGATTAATATTTTTTAAACAATCTTTAAGTTTCCAAATATTTTTGACAAAGCAACTAGTGTTAATAGAAACTGGCTTCAAAATATTTGAAATATACTTTGATCAGTTATGAGTTGGAGAACCAACTGTAGAAACGATTAGTCTCCAACTTAAATTTGGTTTGTAAACTTTAGGGAGATCATTAGCTTTCGCTATGACACTATTGTGAGTTTTTAAACATTATGCATATTGATAATTAATTAATTTTTTATTTTCCAATCTAATAGCTATGTCATTACATTTATTTTTGATAGTTGGAACCATATGTCAACTTTCATTACGTACACCAAAGATATTATACGCAGATGTTTTTATAAACTGTCACTTTCTGTTTGTCTTTCCTGACCTACGATAAATTTGTCTTTTCAATTTCTTAAAAATTTATTCCTATTGATTTCGGTCTTTTTTTGAGTCCTTATTATAACGATATTTATTGTTGTTAAAATTTGACTTATGAACAAAAAATTTGACTGAAACTTTTCTAATGACATGGTTTTTTATTTTGTTTTTACTCTACGACATTAATCTTATGTTTTTTATCAAATAAAGCTTTGATAACTCAGGTAAATTTATATTAAGTGACGTAATTATTTATCATGATTCTTCTTCCTAATATTTATAATTGTACAAATATAATTATTCAGTTTAAAACATTTTGAAAAAGGTACGCATTGTACCGAAACATTAAGGATAGTTGAAATAACTATTCTTAAAAGATAGCCATCCTTCTGAATCTTTCACAAACCATAAAACCTGACAAGAACTGTGTCTTCAGTATTAATATCAGCCCATCTTATATCTTTTCTTAAAAGTCATTTCTTTCTACAATTGGCAAGCATTTTCAAAGTGTCTCTTTTTAATTGTTTTAACGGATTTTAATTTAATGAATCAAAATTATCATTATCAGAAAGTAAATTTTCGATATCCTTAACATAATTTAATTTTTGTTATACAAACAGTAATATTGCATTTATTAGAATTCATGCAAATTATATCAAGGTTGTTTTTAAGAAAACTTTTCGTTATCATAAAACCCTCAGAAATTATACGATCAATATTACCAATGTGTAGATAATTTTCATCAACAAAGCTCTTTGAAAAGTGTTAACACTTGTTTTGGAAATCTTGCTGATAATATCAGAATTTTGTGTGTATTTGATTCAAAATTTTGGACTATTTGCATCATTTGTTTCGGCCTTATTTTTATCAGACGGTTACTAAAACCTTTTCTCAATCTGAGAATATCTGTAACTGAATTAGGTCTTGAATATTAGTTTTCTGATTTTTACATAATCTCTTAGCAAAATTAATTGTTAGTTTCAAACATGAAACGAATTTTTATCAAAATAGCTAAATTTTCAATCAAAGAGATAAAGCTTTAACAAATAATGATAATTTTTTACCAGAAATACAACTGTTTAACAAAATATAATAATTTTTGGCCAAATAGTTGAATTTTTAATCAAGAAGTTGAATTTTTGACCAAAAAAATTAATGTTCTATCAAAAAGTACGACATTCCAATTTGTCAATTATATATGATACAATTTCAATCAAACATGGAATAGTTCAATTTACCGATAAAACAAATTTTAACAATAAAAACTCATTATGAACAAAGTTATCGGATTTTCAACCGAAAAGATGAAGTCTCGACCAAAAGTTTGTAATCAATAAGTTGAACTTTCAACAGCAAAAGATAAATTTTTATCCAAATAGCTTAATTTTCACCTGAAATAGATTTTTTTACCAAAAATGGAATAGTTTAACTGCCATTGTAAACTTTTACCCAAAAAGTTGGATTTTATTTCTATTTCTATTTAAAGACTAATAATTATAATAAAACAACAGAAAATGTGTAAAATCCTTAAAACTTAATTCAAAATGGTTTCAAGGATACACAAATCAACCAATAGTCACAATGAATGGAAGGAGTGTATCTCCTCAGTTAGATGCTGTATTCGTTCTGTGTTCAATTTTGTTTACCTATTCCGCAAACATTTATCGAATATTAAACATTATAACCTAAAAAATGTTGTTAAGTTTGTCTCAAAAAAGATTTAAATTCGAACAGAATTAATAAATACGATTCAAGTTTAAGATAAATCGATTAATGTTAGAATTACCAGTGATTACTGAAATAATAATAATCTACTGAAAACTTATATTGACCTCAAAAAGATTATAACTAACCAACAACGAGAAGACTTCATCGATCGTCCTTCAGAAGTGAATTAATCCAACTTTGAAATTATAAATAATTTCAAGCTTTTTATATATAAATATAAAAGTGAGTTTACAACAATGAAGTTTCGGTAACTCTTTTGTACCATCTTTAGGTTAAAAGTTTTTTATAAAAATAATTTAATGAAGAGGTACAACTGATATTTGAAAGTCAAATTTAAAAACACAATCAAAAATTGTTTCAAATGGCGTACTGACAATTTCGTCATTAGGAAAAATTATAGATAATTAAGTCCCTGTTGTACAGGTCTTATTTTTCCATTTTGCGATCGAAAAATTTATAATTACAAGGCACTGTCTTAATGTTAAAAACATTTTTAACCACTATTGTAAAAATAAAATTAATAATACATGAGTTAGCCGCATTGGAAGAAAAAAATTTTCATTATATTACAATCTCTTTTGAAAGAAGTCATTTAGTAGATAAACTATGTTCTGAGGACGTCGAGGTGCGACATGATACTGAAATATTATGAATAAGACGATTAAAAAATGTTTACATACAGATTTACTTGCAACGTCTAATAAACTGCAGATAATTTTTTTTTTAAATCAGAAAGAAAAAATTTTAATTAGTAATTTGTTTATGATTATATACCCAATTAGTGATGAAGTTGGTTTTTTCTTGTGACCATAGGTCTTAAGTTTGGATCGTTTAGTAATAAACCATTTTTATTTGAAATGTGTTAGGAGGTGAAAATAGGTGATTGAAAATTTCGGAAAAAGATTTGAATTTTCTTAGAAGTAATTTAACATTTAGTTTTAAAAAATACCTAGTATCACAAATAATTTGAAATCCTCATCAGAAACTATTAGAACAGAAAGTTAAAGAAACAAAACATTTTATGAATGATAATCCAGAACTCCTAAAACCCAGAGAGGATAAATGTAACATAAGAATTATGATAGAAAAAATTACTTATAAAGAAAAAATCTTGAATCTCCTAAATGATCCAAAACATATGAGATAATTAAAAATCCAACAGCATCTATTCAGCATATTTTAAATGACATGGTTAAAGAATGGTGGTATGCAGCTTTGATAGATAAAGAAATGTATTATTTTTTAAGATGCACAAACGGCCTTCCACCACTCTTTTATTGTTTAATAAAAATTCACAAAGAAAATCAATCTTTAAGACCTCTAACTTCTTTTGTTAACTCATCATTATATAATCTATTCAAATTCCCAAATTCAATTATTTAAGAAAATTTTAAAGATACAGAGCATGTTTTGAAGAACGGCTGAAACATTTTTCCACAAAATCAAACACATACAAATACCTGAATATTGTACTATTGTTTCTTTGGATGCCGTCTCGATGTTTTCTAATATAAACAAAATAGTACTTAAACTCGTGAAAAAAATTGGGACGCGCTGAAAAATCATACAAAACTAAATTTTGAACAGTTTGATGAAGCTCTTGAATTTTGTATGAGCAATGCTTATTTTCAATTTGATTATAATATTTATAGAAAAAAATTTGGAACCCCTATGGGATCACCAATCTGTTCAATAATTGCAGAATTAGTCATGCAAGGTATGAAAAATCTGTTTACCAGAAGATCAAGTACACAAACTTTTAAAATATTTTAATATAAAAGGAGGTTCTTTACAAATCACTCTGGAAGAATCTGTGAATAAAAAAATGAATTTCTTAGACGTATCAATTATATACGGGAAAAGTTTTATAGAAACTGATTGGTAACCATTTAAATCATAAAAAAAGTGTAGTATTTTCTTTGGTAGGTAGAACTATAAAACTCTCTGAACCATCTTTTCATGATAAAAATATTTCAGTTGTTTACGAAATTTTAACCAAAAATAAATATCCATTACATTTCATGAATAATAACATTTAAAAAAGACTCGCTTTTTTAATCAATCTATAATACAACCACAAAGACAATTCTTAACTAATAAACCAATATATGTTTCTAGAGTGATTGTATTGCCATATTCACAAGAACTCTATTTACCTCTTATAATAATATGTAAGAAACTTAAACGGTCTCTTGTTTTTTCAATAAAAAATAAATTTAGTGATATCTTATTAGAACCTATTAAAGATAAAATTCCAAAATTTGAAAAAACCAACCTAGTATATAGAATTAAATGTAAGAATTGTAATAGAATTTATATTAGCCAAACTAAACGACCTCTTTAAAATAGGATATCTGAACATAAAGCATCTCAAAGGTTTAAAAAATCGTCTACAGTAATATGTAAGCACTGAATAACATGCATAAATAAAACACAGAATATGATTATTAATTTCACTATGATTCAAAAAATGTAAAAATTTGTAGCTTAGAAAATAACTATCAGAACAGAAATATCTTCGAAATGATGAGAATACTGTGAATTTTAGATCCGACACTGAAAACCTTAGCAACATATATTTCGATCTAATAGAATCATTCAGTCATTTTCGGTCATTTTACCATTATTATCCTTTTCTCTGTTCTTACTTTTACAGAAATTAAGATCAATTTCAAGTTAAAGTAATTTTTTTTTTCTAAAAAAAAATGAAAAACAAGTTTAAAATTTACATTAATGTAGTCCTATTACGATCTTCAATAGACAGACAGAAGGATAAGAACTATGTCCAAAAAAAGTTCTTTTGCAATTCTTAAAAAACTGTAAGTATATTAGTGAATTTTCAGTATCATTATGGTTTTCTCATTTTTATATATTTCATATTATTACATATTTTTGTACCTTTAGAAACTCCGAACATTAATTTTAAAAATGGACCACTTTTCTTTTTTATTATTTTTACTCCTGCCATTGCAGATTTCATGAATACGTTCTTTGATAATGCTAATTATTAACGATAAGGGGAAATTATTCAATTTTAAAGTTTCTTTCATTAAATTACAAAAATTTCCGAAATTAAAATCACTAAGTTTTATAGCCCTATTAATGAGTCCTTTTATTAGGCCGCTCTTCTGATCATGATATTAATTTTAGTTTAGATATTGTCCAAACCATGTCTGTTTCCTAAACAAATCTGTAATGATGTAACCTTCGTCTGTTTTTTTAATTTTTTAAAAATTAAAAGTTTTGTTAGTTTTAATTTGATTTGTAAACTTTAAAGAGTCCTCTGTTGTTAAATGCTTGTACAAATTCATTTTTCAGTAGGGATGGCAGCGAAAATGACATCAAAATATCTTTTTTATATCAATGGTCTGAAACTTACATTACTTGTTTTTAATATTTATTTTTTATTGCTAAAACTGCATTGTTAAAAACCATTTTTATTGCTAATGGCATTTAATTTTTTGGAATTTTTGTAAAATTCCTATTAGGATTTAATTTTTCTTCAACAACATCAAGAGCCAAATCCAAAGTTATATTATCGAACATGGACATTACATTTGATTATTAATGAATCTGTTAAGTTATAATCTTTTAACAATTTCATTCAATTTCTTTTCTATTAAAGGTACCAAAGACGTTTTAACTTTCTTTTAAAAATTTGTATTTTTTAGCATTATTTCTACGCTTTCTTTATAATAGTTAAAAATTGAAGCTACAGTCACATTACCCTCATCAGCTTTTACGAACATAATTTATTTGTTATTTATTTGAAATTTTTTCACATTTTTTATTTTTTGTACATTAATTTGATTTTGAATTTATTATTGCAAATGAAATTTAAAATAAATGTGGTAACTTCCTTTCTGGTAGTTTGTTTTTTATCTGGATTCAAAAGTCGGATACTATTTTCTAAATTAGCTACGATATTGTTAACAGGATGTTTTTTGTTATTATAAGGAATTCAATAATTTTTCCCCAAGCCATTAGTTCCGACAATATAATTTCCAATTTGTTAATCTGAAATTTTTTCAACCATTTTTCAATTATATTTTTCTTAAGTTTATAATTATGTTGAAAAAACTTATTTCTTCTGAATTCAAATTTTGGTTTAAGTTCTAATCTAGCTTTTATTTTTATTTTTTCTACAATGAATTTTTGCGAAGCAAAAAAAGTGTTATGGATTGTTCTTTGATGTTTCTATATAAACGGTGTTTTAAATATTGCGAGTGGTTCCCTAAGTGGTTAATTAGGGAAACTAAATTTTCGATTTCGAAATTTAGAATTTGTTTTTGAAAATGAGATATTGCTTCCTCTAATTTTCTGTCAACATGGTAATGAGCTTTGTTTTTCTGAAAATGTTTCGTAAAATTTTCAATGTGTGCGGGAATTATTGATTTCCTACCGTATCTAATGAGGAATGTATGTGACTAACCTCTGTATAAATAATTTTATTTCAACCATAGTGGTTAAAAAAATGTTTTTAAAACAAAACAATGCTTTTTAAATATGAGTTTTCCGATTGAAAAATGAAAAAATAACACCTGCACAACAAGAACTTAATTATCTACAAATTTTCATAATGAACAAATTTTAAGTACGCCGTTTGAAACAATTTTCGATTGTGTTTTTAAATTTGACTTTTACATATTTTTACCTCTTTATAACATTATTTTTAGAAAAATCTTTCAACCTGAAGAAGGCACAAAAGTGTTGTCAAAACGTTGTTGCTGTAAACTCATTTTTATAATAAAGTTATAATGTTATAATGAAATAATGGAGTTATAATGAAATGAGTGAAAACAATATTTTCGTATTGACCATCCCGGAGGTATACCTTAGTTATCCCTGATAGTGAATCTGATGTTCTTATAAACGTCAATCTGGCTTTAAAATGAGAAAATTTTTAACTATGTCGAAAAAATTTTAGAAGGACTATTCAATCATCTAGAGGGACTGTTTGATTCTCTAAATTTTGACCCTCTGACTTTGACCATCCATTTTTCTCCGTGTAGTTTTTTTGTTCTCGACTCAAATCAGGATTTATGATTTACATGCGAATAGAATCGTTAAATTAAAGATTGATAAAATAAGTTAATTGCTCGAGTACTCTCGTGCGAAATAATTTTTCCGTAAGACTCACATGCTTACAGAGGATTCATTAAAAGCTATTAGCCATTAAAGCGTCTAAATATTTTATGCGCAACGACAAGGGCGGTAACTACCGGTTATATACGATCGCATCCTAACTACACTGACATTTACAGCCTCTTATAAAAAAAAACTATGATAAAACATCTATGACCATTTTAATTTTTGCTCAAAATGCGGTACACTGTTAAAAGAGTTCGAAAAAGTCCGCTAAATTCAAAATACTGAAATAAATAAAATTATCGAAATTATGTTGCTGAAAACGAACTTCAGTAACTTTTATAGTAAATTTCATAAATTTTGATTTAACTTCAGAAGCGGTTTTTGAAAATTAAAAATAGTTTCTTAAAATTCCTAAACAGCAACAGAAATATTAGTTATCTTAAACTCTTAAAGGAAAGAGGTGCGCAGTTGTATGCGCACTCGTCGCTTCTCGATCGTCTTTGGGTAGCAGACGATGCATGGTAATTCAGTATCAAAATTTTCCAAATTTAAATCAGATTAAAATCGAATTTAAAATCTTTCTCAGCCTTCAATAATCAAGTCAATGTGAAAAATTCCTAAAAATAAAACCAAGAATCTAAAGAATTTTAATTTTAATGGTGAGATAAAAGTAAAGGATTCAAAGAATAAAAATCGTGTAAAAGTCAGAGAATTTCAACAATTTCAAACTATCAAGTAGAATAAGTTTGAAATTTTTTTAATTTCAATTTAAAATTGTTTTATTTTGTTTATAAAAAACTTCAGTTTAAAAAAGTTACAAGTTTAAGATTCTGATATTGGAGAATTAATTTAGTCAGTAAAAATTAAAAATTGTTTATTCGGAAATTAGAGAAAATTAAAAATAAAGTTTCACGGTAATCCTAGTATAATATTTTTGTTTATAATTTATTTCCTTGCACTTATATTTATTTTTTTTTGCAGTTGCTTCCTCCACAATGTTACCTTTTCAGTTCTAACTTTAATTATTTGTTTCAAAATTCAACAATTTTGTTGTTGGGTGCATTAATTTTAATATAAGTTTTTAGTTTATATTTGTCTGAAAAATAAAAATTATAGTAAGACTATATACGAGCAAATTTTGTATGAAAATAACTATATTATATAATATACTCAATAAATCAAATGTGAACTAAAACCTCTTATCACAAAACATGGGTTTTGATTATCAAAATGGCCTAATTTTTTCTTGACTAAGTTGTCATTTTTTTGATCCTTAATATTCAAATTCCAGTATTTTAATCTTGTAATATTTTCAACATATAATCTTTTATAAACAGAATAAAAAAGTATTTCATACAACAATTAAAAATTTTCAACTAAGATAAATTCCTAACAAAAAAGGTGTCATAGTTCACTTTTCAATCAAAAAAGTTTAAAATAAAAAAAAAATAATTTTATCACCAAAAAGACGAATTTTTAATAAGTAAAAATTTCTCAATGTAAAATTAATTAAAATTTTATTTACATTGTTGAACGTTCAAGCCAAAAGATGAATTTTCTCTACCAAAATTTAATTTTAAAACCAAAATATACAAAAATAATACAAAAATGGAAAAGTTACATTTTCCGTTAAAAACCTAATTTTAAACCAAAAAAAAGGCTTTTCGACTAAACTTAAATTTTAAATAAAGCCTTTGATTAAAAAAAAAATTAACAATCCACTTTAACTTTCACCGAAGTAGTTAAATTATCAATAAAAAAAGATTATTTTTTTCAAAAAATAGAGTTAAACTTTTGTCCAAAGAGATGAATTTTTAACTAAAAAGTATATCAATCTTTAAGAAAAAAAATATTTCTTAATAAAGTGATTCAGCCAAATCTTTTAGATAAAATATTTAACTACTTAAGCCAAGAAGAATAAGTTTTCAACAAAAAGTAAACATTTTCGTAAAAGAAAAAGATAATTCTACTAAAAAATAGGAATGTTTAAATCAAAAAGATAAATTTTGAAAAAAAATAGTTGAATTTTCAGTTTAAAAATATTTTAAGAAAAAAATAGTTTAATTCTCTACCAAATAGTTGCATTTTTATCCAAGAAAAATTGAATTTCTCTTCAAACAGATGAATTTTTATAACGAAAAAAATGTCAAAAATGTAGTTTAATTCTTAGCCAAAAAATATTCCAGTTGATTTTTCAAAATAAAAATATGAATTTTTAACGAAATATAAATTTCTACAAGGCAAATGGAATTTTCAATCCAAAACGGCGAACGTTTTAAAATAAATAGAATGCATTGTCAACAAGAATAGTTGAATTCTATACCAAACAATTCCATATTTATCCAAGGAAGATTAAATTTGTACTAAAACATAGGGATTTTTAATAAAAAAGGACAAAAATCTTTGTTAAATTATGAAATTTCATCCAGAAAATATTTCAGTTCATTTTTAATACCCGATTATAAATTTTAAACAAAAACTATTGCTTTTAACAAAACAGTTTAATTTTTAACCAAGAAAGATAAAATTTCTCTTGAGACAGATTAATTTTTATTTAAAAAAATTTTAATTTAGAGAAAGTCTAAATAATAAATTTGAACAAAAAGTACACTTTCTACGAAAGACTAAAATTTTTAACAAAATATGATATTTCTGCGAAAGCAGTTGTATTTTTGTCCAAGAAAAATTAAAATTCCACTGAAGCGGGTGAATTTTTAATTCAAAAAGACATAAATTGAAGTAAAGATGTGAATTTTTACCTAAAAACATTTCAATATAAATTTCAACAAAAATAGGGATTTTAAAGAAAAAGAAAATATTCTAGGAAATAGTTCAATTTTCATCAAAAGAGTTGAATTTTTCCAAGAAAGATGCAATATTTTCACTGAAAAAGATCAATTTTAAAATCAAAAAAACAAATTTTCAGGAAAGTATTCGTAGTCAAAAAAATATTTCAGTTGCAATATCAGCAACAAAATGTGAATTTTAATCAGAAGGTGAATTTTTTAAGAAAAGGGTGGAATTTTCAACCTAAAAAGCTGAATTTTTAAATATCAAAACACACGAAGATGAATATTTTAAGCCAAAAAACGCACGATATAAAAAAAAGATAAGAAAACAAAAATGCTATTTTTCGATAGGCCTACAAGATTATGACAAAAAATTTTTAATTTTTTTTGAAAAATTGAAAATATATTTTTCGACAGCACAAAAAATAATCAAAAATTGGATTTTGCGGTCAAACTATGCAAGATAGAAAAAAAAAATAATGAGACAAATATTGTGCATCGAAAAAATATCTGCAAATTTGTTATTGATCAGTTTTTATAAGACACGTAGTTTTCGTCTTATTTATAAAAAAATATTAAAAATAGAAAAATTAAATTTTTCGACACACGACACAAGCTAAGAAAAAATAAATATATAACATTTTTTCACTAGAAATAAAGCAAAAAAATTGTTATTAATAATTTTTTCAGATATAATAGGTAGTTTATATTTTAATCATGGAAATTAACATTAGAAATAAAAAAATTAAATTTTTGTTGTGATGACACAAGGTGCAAGACAATGAATTCGCGAAAGTTGTTCAACCCAGAAAAGTCTAAAAATTGTTTTGAAATAATTTAAAATGTTTATTAAACGTAAATTCCAAAACGTAGCTGTAAAATTTCCTTCACCCATTTTTTTTTATATATGACAGGCCGTTTTTTTAATTTTTAGCATCTAAAAATTCACCAGTTTTTTCCTGACTATACAAAAACTCTTTTTTCTCATTCATATTTTCAAGTTCAAACCCTGAAAACTAAACAAATTATAATTTAAAGTATTAAAAGTAGACTTTTTGAATTGAGGAATCGGATGCACAACCATTATTTAAAAATTAAAATACGTAGAAATTTAATAGTCTTAAGAGAATATCTTTAAAAATGAATATAATATTAAAAAAAAATAAAGAGAATTCAAACGATTTTAATCAAATTTCTTAGAATTTATGGTGAGTTTTAAAGACTGCAAGATGAATGAGACAATTTTTAAAAAAACTATCGATTGAATAGAATGGAATGAATTCAAAAGAATTTAGAAGAATTTAAAAGAATTTAGGATACATGAATAATAATTCAGGGTAAATTCAAAATACATTGCAAAAACTATTTTCAAATTTCTTCAAATTTTTGAAACCCTGCACCGTATATGTAAAGTTGAAATCATACAAATAACATTGAAAATGAGCAAATTCGGTTATTGGAAAAACAACAAAAGTTGCAAAAAAATGTTTAATAATAAACTTTGTTTAAGGAATGCACTTTTTTTAAACAAAAAAATGAAACTACTTCAGTTTGAATAACCATTTATGTATGAATTAAAATCATATACATTTATGGGAATGATATATAATTTCAGGGATAAACTCGAGTCCGAAGCATGAAATACGTGATAAAAATGTGGTCCTTAAAGTCGAAGGAGTTTTAACAAAAGAGAATTCACAATCACCAAATAACTGCTGTTAATGCTTTGACCTTTAGTTTCAAAAAGTCTGTAAATACATTATCGAGCGCGAAGCGCGAGAACCAACATTCGTGCGCGAAAGGCGCGCTCAAAAATGTGAGCGAAGCGAGCCGTGGTCGATGAGATTTTTTAAAATGCAATTTTACATGAATATTTGAGAGCGCTGTGAATAGAGTATAGGTGACCTGGAAGGCAATTACGATTTTCTCCCCAAGTGAAAGTCTCACCCTAATCCCCCCCCCCATACACAGAAATTAACTATGCATCGAAAGGGTCGAATTATTTATGATTTTTAGGGGAGGACTGACACACAAACGTTGATAAACGATGTTGAGATGAATGCGTGGCCAAGGCTTCTTTCACGCCCACTTGATGAGACAACCGTAATCGGGAAACCGAGAACGACTGTACATAATGGAAAAAGGGTGAAAGATTCACTGAAAGATAAGCCGATTAAATCTTGTGTGGAATCAGCCAAAATTCTCCTAATATAGGTCTTAGCGTTCCAGATTTTCAGCCATGGATTTAGATCAAAGGATTTGAACACTTAAATTCTATTAAAGCAGAGAAAAATGTTTTCTCTAAATTCAAATTAGTAGACATTTTACTAATGCAATTAGAAGCATTAAATCTGACTGTTAAATTAGTAATTTTATCACCTTCTACTAATTTAAATGGTAATATTTATGTTACTGAATGAATTAGTAAACCTATTATACTAATTTGCTTAATAAGACCAACTTACTAATTCTATGAGTAGCAATGAATTTCCAGGAAAGCATAAATTATTGAATATATCCTTAAATAATTTCTGCTGGTTTTTGAGTTTTAATTATACTGTTAGAAATTTCTGTTGAAATTTTCAGGGACGCGTCACTAAAGCTTTATGCAGATACTGTTTGTAAATTTTCCGAAACTGTAGCAGGAATTTTAGCAAAGGTAACTGCAGAAAATTCCACTCACATGTGTCACAAAATTCTGTTACAGTTAAGGAATTTTCAGTAACTGTAACTGAAAAATCCTAGAGGTTAAACAATTTTTTCTGTTTATTATTTAAATATAAAACATCTTTTATGATAAGAATTTGTTTTTACATTTTATATATTGAGTATATTATATTACATAGTTATTTACATATAAAATTCGCTCTTATATAATCCTACTTTAATTTTTATTTTAAAGACAAATATATACTGCAAATTCATATTAAAATTAATAATCCAAACCATAATGTCTCTACACTTTAAAAAATGATTGGAATTCTACAATGTGACATTTACGGAATTCACGAAATCTATGGAATTCGCGGAATTCATGAAATTCGCAGAAGCCACGGAATTCTCAGACTTCATGGAATGCAAGGATTTCATGGAATTCACTGAATGCACAAAATTGAAGGAATTAAAGGAATTGGAATTTGCGAAATACATGGAATTAAAAAAAATTAGCGATATTCATGGAATTCACGGAATTCAAAGAAAGTGCGGAATTGGTGTAACATCCGGAATTTATAGAATTCATGCAATTTGCGAAATTCACGGAATTAAAGGAATTCGCAGAATTCATGGAAATGAAGCAATTTACAAAATTTAGGTAATCTTCGGATTGAATGGAATTCGAGAATTCAGTGGAATTCACGGAAATCAAAGAATTATATCAATTAGCGGAATGAATTAAATTTACGGAATATATGGAGTTTATGGAATATAAGGAATTTACCGATTTCATGCAATTCATATAATTCATGGAATTTACGGAATTCGTGAAATTCATATAATCAAAAGAATTCCAGGAATTTGCGGGACTTATGAAATTAAAACAATTTCTGGGAGTCCATGGATTGCATACTTTCTGTGAGTCCCTTGATTTCGTTGAATTTCACTAATTCATTGAATTTAATGAATTCCTTGAATTTCATTTATTCAATGAATTCCAAGATCTTCTTGAAGTTTACGACATAGTTCAATTTTGAGAAATGCATGAATTCCGCGAATTACATTAATTCCGTGAATTCTATGAATTCCATGAATTTTTTGTATTCTGTTAATTCTGTTAATTTCTTGAATCTGTGAATTTCGTAAATACTTTGAATTCCGTGAATTCCATAAATTCCTTCAATTCCATACAATCTTTAAATCTCGTGAATTCCTGGATTTCTTAATTTGCGTGAATTCTGTAAATTTCGTGAATTCATTGAATTTCGTAAATGAACATGTTTGGAGAAATTTATTTGCAAAGTTTATACAAAATATTATTTTAGTTTTTATAAATAATATTCGTATATATTTTTTTCGTAAAAAATTGAATTTTCAAGCGGAAAATATAATTTTTTAGAAAAAAAATTAATTTGTAGCAAAATAGCTAAACCTTCAACTAAAGAAATGAATTTTCAACTAAAATATGAATATTGCCTAAAAAAATGATTTCTTGAAAAAACGGTTCAACCAAAATTTTAAACAAAAAAAGTTGTATCCCCAAACAGAAAAAAGATTAATCTCCAAGCAAACACTAGCATTTTCGTAAAAAAATGAAATTTTGACCAAAACGGATGAATTTTTAAATAAAAAATACAAATTTAACAAACAATTTAATTTTCATCCGAAGAAGATTTTATTTGGACATTTTAACATCAAAACGTAAGTTTTTAGCAAGAAGTAAATCTTCCACGAAAATTATACTTCAATTTTTAAACCAAACATACGATGTTGCAACAAAACAGTTGAAATTTTAATAAAAAACAGGCAACTTTTGAAGAAAAAATGGTTGAATTTTTATCCAAGCAAGGTGTCATGTCTACTAAAATAAATTAATTCATAAATCAAAGATACATAATAAAAAAAAACAGTTGTATTTTTAACACAGAAGAAAAAATACTTTAATATCAAATTCTTCAATTTTAAATCAAACGTTGGATTTTTATCGAAGAAAGATACAATTTCTAATCAAATACATGAATTTTCAAAATAGAAAGACAAATTTTCGAACAATAGTTGAATTTTCAACCAAAAAAAGATTTTTTAACTTTTTATCATTGAAATATGAGATACAAAAAATAAGTCAATTTTCTGTGAAACTAGTTAAATTTTCAGAACAAAAATTCAATTTTTCACCAAATAAGATGTCATTTTAACAAATTTTATGAATTTTGAAACAAATATTAAAATTTATAACTAAAAAGGTAATGTTGTGGACAAAGCCACTGCAAAAAAAACATGTAAATACAAGGCAAACAAATCACTAACAAGAATATTATAGCAGGGTTACCGAAAAACTTTATTTTTAAATTTCTCTAATTGTAACACATTTTTAACTTAGAATCTTTTATAAACGAAAAAAAATAATTTTAAATTAAGTTTTACTAAAATTCATTTTAAAAATGTTGCCCGGTTTTGCGAGCTCATGACACTAACTAACCAAAAACTTAATAAGTATGAATTTAAATTATGCTATTAGAGTATGCTGAAGAATAAATTAAATTAAATTTAGTTTAGTTATGGGATTTTAGTACTAATGTGTGATTAATGCAAAGAAAATGCAGAAAAAGAAAAGCAGCGTGCTTAAAAATTTTAAACTTAAATTTATTAATATTTTCTACAATATTTGTTAGAAAATAAAGTGAGGTTTTTTATTACAATTTTCATAATTTATTCAAAGTAAGAAAAATTGGTTTTCCATTAAATAATTGTAAAATTAATAAGACAAACACCAATAGAGAATTTTTGAATTGAAAAATTTACTCTTAAATTGTTGAAACAAATGGCGCTATTTGGTTTTACGTATTTCCGTTTTTTTAAATGTAAAAATTACACTTAATTGATTATTTAAAACAATTAATCTTAAGGGTTCTGGGTCATTTCAGGTACCAAAAATAATAGTCACATGGTGAAATAAAAAAAAAATAATGGTGGTTAATTTTCGAATTAAAATCATTCATTCATAAACAAAAAAATTAAGTTTTCTACTGAAAATATCGAATTTTTAAGAAAGTAGTTCAACGGTCAACTCAGTAGTGCAATTTTCAATCAAAATTATTAATTTTATATCAATAAAGTGAATTTTTGTCTAGAAAAGATTAATTTCTAATTGAAAAGGGAATGAAATTTCCATTTGAAAAATTCAATTGTGAACTCAAATGTTAAGCTTTTATCTAAAAAGGATCAATTGTCAAATAAAAATGACTTATTATTAAAATAAAAAATTTTAATTTATGTCGATTGAGAAATATAAATAGTTTATTCACTTTAAGATTATGTAATTGAATGTTACTTATAATTTGTATAATGAAAGCTTCTTTATATTTAAAACATCTATATTCCAGTTACATCATTTTTTTAATTTATAAAAATAATTCTTCCAAGGAGAGTTTCATGCAAAAAAATCGTTTCGAAAATTCAGTTGATAGAGATATAATATTATACAAAATAAAATCAACTTTTGATTGCCGTTATGTGATTAATTCCCTCCAGAAAACTCCATGATTTTATTTTTTTACAGGAATTTCATAAATTTAAACGAAAATACTTCAAAAACTGTATGTTTACAATTTTTCTAAATAAAATTTTTTTATTTTTTCAGAGCTATGTTCGAACTCTTATTTTCACATTACAATATAATAAAAATATATAAATAAAATTTTTTTTTCAAATTAAAATAATAATAATTAATTAATTATAATTAATAATAACAAAAATAATATAATAAAAATATAATTTTTGAACAAGCTACACAAACTACTAAAGTTGTTTAACTAAGAAAGAGCTGCACATTTTTCTTTATTCGTTTTTTGATAACATGCGTATTTTTTATATAATTGTGAAAAATAAAATTCAAAATTGAAAAAATTGAATTTTTGAAAAACGACATAAGCTAAGAAAAAAATAAGTAAACAAAAATTATGCACCTAAAACAGATCTACCAATTTTTTACAAATCACTTTTTAATAAGAAGCGTAATTATGGTTTTAATCGTAAAAAATGAAATAAAAAATAACCATAAAACATATGTGAAAAACCGACAAAAGGCACGAAAAAAATAATCGACAAAAGTTTTTCACAAAAAAAAGATACAAATTTTTAATAATTTATTACTTTCTTATAATTTATGATTGAGAAAGTACAGGAAATTTATAAAATTATGCACCATAGTTTTTGAACAGATCTCCACGTTTTTTAGGTCCTAAAATAAAAAATGAGATTGTTAACTAATATTTTTTGACCAACGGTTATGGTTTTATCCGTCGAAAATGTGATTCAAAAATATAATATTTTGTTTCAGGCCAAACGAAGATAAATACGTGAAAAAAGAATAAAATTGGAATTCAAACTCTTCAAAATATCTACAATTTTTGTTCGAACTATTTTTCAATAATATAAGTTTTTTAGGTTTTATGCATCGAAACTACTAATTTTTAGCCAAACGGCCACAAAAAAGTCAAAGGTTTGAAAGAACCATTTATTGATAGGATTTGTTATTTTGGTTTTATTTATAAAAAATATTATGAAAAAAATCGAGAATTCAAATTTTGAGCCAAACGATGCGAAGTATGACAAAAGTTTATTGGAAGTATTTCAGCGTTTCAAATTCCTACATAATGTATTTAAACGACTTTTTGGAAGAACTGCAAAGAAAATGTAGAGTAAAAATTTTTCCTATGCTTGAATGAAAATTATTGCTTAATGCTTTTTAAGTTATCATTTATCAAAAAATCAATGAATTGTTAGATGACTAATTTTTTCACAACACCGAAGTAAATAAAGATTCAATTATAAATTTTTTTGCTACCATATTATAATTCCGGGGTTTTTAAGAAGAAACAAATGTTTTCTCTGTTTACATCTGGGTAATCGTTTTTTTTTAATTTTCAAAGAGATAAGTGAAATAAAATTATCGAAAGAACTTATTTTAAGAATTAGAACAATAGAAACGTCTTAATAATTTTAAAAGATTTTGAGAATAATTTTTTTTAAACAGTTATGGCAAAATTTTAAGCAGTTAATAATTAATTATGAAATAATAATTTTTAATGTTTGAAATTTCAAAATTGTTAAAAAATAATATGGAAGATTTTAATAAAATCATTTCCATTTACCGTGATTCAATTCAAATTTAGATCAAATTAATTTTTTAGGGCGTCAAGGGCAGGAAAAATATATAGTTTAGACGTGCCAAAATAAATAATTTTAGAACAAATTTTAGTTAATTTAAGAGATATTTACAAGTTTTAACACCATTAAAAAACAATACAAATTTATAAGATATTTTAGGACTTTTCTGAAAATTCAGGATAAGGACATAAATTCTTCAGGTACCCAAAACAATTTCTTAAGATTTTTCAATTTGAAAAATGAGCTTCAGCAGAAAATTCAAAAAAGATTTTAAAACATCAAACATTTACTTAAATTTCGAGAAACAGTAGAAGATTTTAAAGCAAAATGTTTTAATTTTGTAACATTGAAAAATAAAAAATAAATTATCCATAACATTCTATAAATATTGCGAAACTTTACAAGAATAAAGAAAATTTTTAAACTGCAGAAAATTTTTAAAAAATGCAGATTGATGTGAAAGTTCTTAAACAAAAAGAAAGCCAGACGTTAAAAACGCAAACGTCTGGATAATAATGTTTTTTTTTCAAATTAAAATTTGTGAACAAAATGCGTGAAAAATTGAAAACCCATATGGTAAAGTATCACATGCCCTTAATTAGAATAACTTCGAAAGGTCTCAAGTGAAGAAATTAATGTTATTTAAGTTTTTAGGAAAATTGGGGATATTTTGAGGCAGCAGTTAAGATTTTAAATAACTTTTTTAAATTTCAAAAAAAAATTCCAGTCAGATAAAAATATTTTTAAGATTTTAAGAAGTATTGTGTAGATATTTAATTCTAAAAGGATTCGAACTTTTCCTATTATTTTGTAAAATCCCGAATACTCACAAATATTTTATAATTTACTTCAAATTCGTAAGAAATTTTTGAAGATTTTGAGTTAAATTCAAATATTTTAAACCTTGGAAGCATTTACGAAAATTTATGGAATATTTATTATTTCTTCTGAAATTATAAAAGATCTGAATATGTTTTGAAAAGGCTGAAATTTTTCTAATAATTTGTAAAATCCTGTAAAATAAAATATATATTTTTTAAATCTTCTGCATCCTTTTTTTGACACATCTTGAATATTTAAAAATCTTTCGTAATTGTCTCATAAAAATGATAAAACTTATATAACTCTTTGAAAAAATGCTGATATTTCTTTCCTAGTATATAAATTAAAAATGTGTGTAACTAAATAAATATCAAAAAAGCATTGTTGTGTTACGTCAAAATATTGTTTAATTTACTTCTATACCGCAATTCATCCTGAAAATCTTATTTTTATTTACAAAACGTCTGCTAAGTTTTTTAAAATAATACAAAAAAATATATTACGCAACCGCAGTTAGGGTGTAGGAAGGTAAAAGTGTTTAAAATAACGTTACAGAATATGTGAACGCTCCATAAAAATAGTACTCGTACATTTCACGATGCATTGATCCACTGAATTCATTCTCTCAGAATCTAATTTCAACAAGAATATAAGTCTTCAGAAAATTTTAACAAATAATTTTTTATTAGAAAACTGGGCAAATTATAAAAATGAGTATAAAAGTGAGCGCGCACATAATAGACTAGTACATTTAAAAATGTTAAAGTGGGACGATGATCGTGGAGGCTAAAGCGTAGGCTTTGGACCCACTCCTTCGGCTTGCGGGTTCGATTCCCGCCTCGCACTCTGGAAGAGTCTCGGTGGCCCATGCGGTGAACACTAGTAGCCTAGCAAGGGAGTTTTTCATCTCCGGAGAGTCGTGGGACCGGTACCTCTAGAGAAAAAGGTTTTCTCTAACTACTTAAGGCTGTTGCTCTTGGTGGTTCGGAACCCACCTTAAACTGTAGGGTCCCCCTTCCACCACCAAGTAAGTGTGTGGAGGGTGTGTAAAGGAATAGAGAAGGTGTAAGAAAAATGTTAAACTCTTAGGGGACACATTAGAAGCTTCCACTCATTCATTCATTTTAAAATGTTAATAGAAAATCGAGCTCGTAACGCGAGTGTCACGATGAAATTTTTTGATAAGGTTTTTGCAAGAAATTTAAAGATTCAATTTTTAATTTAAATTTATAAGTTATTAATCGAAAATTTTGCAGGGCTGGGCAATAGTCGCAAGAACTTGAACTCGAGTGCCGGCGCATGAACGGGTGGATCGGGTCACGTATATTCCAATTTTCCCTCGAATGAGTTTAAAAGATGAACTGAAAAAATAAATGAAATTTTTAAAGAAATTCAATTTTGAGTTTAAAGTAAAATATAAAATCCTTCAGAAGAAAAGTGGCAACCTCCATCTTGGTAGTAATGTTTTAGTAGAAATCTACTATATGGATCTCGAAACAGTAAGGGTACGAGGGTTAGCGTTCGCAGATGATAAGGTTGTTATGGCAGAGTCTATCGAAGACCTACAAAGAATGTTGAATAAACTAGATGCAAGCATGAAGAGCATGGGCCTCAAAATTAACGCAAATAAAACAAAAACTATGGTGTTCGAAGGAAAGAGTGAGAAAACGCTATGCAATATTTTATTAAATGATGAGAGAATTGAACAAGTTGATAAGTTCGTATACCTTGGTAGCTTATTTACTAGGGAAGGAAAGATAGATGAGGAATTAGATATACGAATAAATGAACGTAAGAAGGTTATTGGTAGAGCAGGTCCCCTTATCAGAAGTAAAAATATATCAAATAAAGCTAAAATGGCAATACATAATTCTATATT
>NC_046661.1:149236600-149240769 GCF_010883055.1 Belonocnema kinseyi | reverse complement strand
GTTGAGAGAATGCCAAATGAACGCCTAACGAAACAAGTGTATCAAGGTAAAGTAAATGGCAACGTGCCCAGAGGTAGACCGCGGAAAGAATGGTTAGAATGTTAGAATGATCAGCAACCTGGGTCGCAGCAGTGTTGCGGAATGAACAGATTAATATTAATTATTATTTTTTATCTCTATTTATCTCTATTATTATTTATCTCTATTATCTCTATATTTTATCTCTATTTATGGTGCGAAGTCGGTAAGTGAGTTTAAGGAGAAGTTGAAGAATTATGAGAAAATGCGGGGAAATTTTAATAAAAATCAGTCCTTTCCTAAAGATAAACAAATAAAAAAAGAAGTTACCGACAAAATGACAAAGACAGGTAAGAATGTAGATATGCGTTGCTTCAACTGTGGAACTAAAGGGCACCAGTCTCAAGATTGTAGGTATAAAAGTCGTGGTTCAAAATGTTTCAAATGTAACGAATTTGGTCACATTGCTGCTGGTTGTAAGATATAAATTAGAAAAAATTAATATTCAACAGATTAAATAGCACGAGAATTCTGGATCCATCTGAAAAATCTCTATCCCTTCCACACACTACTCCTTTCCCCTGCCGAGTGAGTCACGCCTACCTCGAAAGGGAAATGGCTTAATGGTGTAATAATAATAATAATAATACTATATGGAAGATCAGTGCGTCGATGGTGGGGGTGGGTGGCAATTTTTGGAAGCCAAGTGCTCTGCATCCACTCGTGAACACTGTACTGACTTATGGAGGCACTTCGTAATAATTAAAAAACCATTAGAATCGGCATTTCTCAAAACTTGGAACTTTCGCCGGAGGCATTGGACCATAACAAGGTACAATTAATTTGATATTTATTCCCTTCCGCGGGACTTTGAGACAGCGCGACGTATCGTCTCGACTTGGCGTCGCTTTCGCCCTCTTCTTCCGGAAGCAGGAAAGAAGCGCTCGGTTGTTTCAGTGGTCGAAATAAATGGAAATAAAGATCGAAGGGCGGCACTGGGAAGTGCGGAAGTGAAAAGGATATCTCAGAGGGCGAAAAGAGAGTAAGACACTGAAGAGAGGATAGGGAATTTAGGGTTGTTCCGATGGGCATTGGGCGGATAGTGGATAGCGGACAGGATCAGTAACGTCGGCATCATGTATCACTGGAAACGATCGAACTTACACGGAGAAAACTGGATACTACTATCGGTGAGAAAAGGATAGGCATCTGTTTTTGAAACTTAACAAATCAGCAAAAAAAAAAAAAAATGCTAGCGAAATAGAAAAATAGTCATATGAAATCAAAAAATGAAAATCGCGATACTTTAAGACATTTGTTGTTGTTGGAAAACAAGTGCTATAAACCAGCCTTTATGAAAAAGCAAAAAAAGGGTCTGATTTGCTTTCTGGCACTTGTGTGCAAAAAAATGTCTAAAAATATCGCGATTATCACAAAAAATAAGGCTGCAATTTGTTCACAACAGTTTTCCTCATACTCATGGATTTTTTTTAATTTTTCCCATTGCCCCCTGTATAAGAAATTATGCAAACTTTTCTGTTCATTTTAATCATTAACCCAATTTTCGAATAATTTTTTATTTGTTTTCCATTTGGAAAGCTCAGAATTTAAATTTATTATGTTTTGAAGACCTTTAAACTGGAAATTAAAAACTTTGCCAATTTTACCATTTTTAACGTTTTAAACGTGAGATTTGGCTGCAATTTCTTATGTATCAATCTGCAATAATTTTTGTGGAAACATTTTCTATGAATTTAAATTGATGGAACTATGAATGCTTTTAATTTGAAATAAAATAATTTTACGATATAAAGATTCTAAAGAAATTGAGTTTTACAAACACAGAATTTGAAATTTATAAAATTTACAAGCTACTAATTAAAAAGTTGGCCAATCTTACTATCTTACATATTATTCAATTTTTTTTAACGTTTTCAGTTTAAAATTCATGGACTTTATTACTTTTAATTTCAAAATATTGTGTAACTAGTACTAGTTTGATTCAATGTACATATTAATATAAGAATTATGTTTAATCACGAAAATAATTAAAACGTTAAGAATAAACCTTATTGTAAATAGTGTTTGTAACCAAATATTTTATAAACAAATACAAATTTTTGGCAGTTATACATGGAAAAAATTCGGTTTCTAAATTAAAATGAGAATGAAGAATAGCACTGCGTATTAAGATTCACTCTATGAACATTCCTGGAATATTTTATAATTAATATATTTTTATTATCATTTGTGATTGACTGAGACATTAAACTTAATCTCAAGACATTTGAATGGAAAAAACGAATTCTTTGTACTTGAATTTCTAAAATTTTTAATTTATTCATCTAATTTGTTTCTATAACTAAAAATTGTTATATAATAACGTTAGAAGATAAAGTATGTTGAGATCTTACTTCATTTTCAACTAAAAAAGGTGAGTTTTCAACGACAAATGCAATAGTTGATATTTTAGGCAAGAAAATATTGTTAATTCAAATCAAAAGTAGCTGGATAGAATAAAAAAGAGCAATTTTTAATTTAAAAAAAGTTAAATCCTCACTCAAAGGAGATGAATTTTCAACCAAAAAGTGATTTGCATTTTCTTCTTTTTCAGCCGTTTAATATGCTTAAACAGTTTCAAAATTTGATTTCAAATCTTCGAAATCCTAAATTTTGTTGAAAATGTTATGATGTTTTTTAATTTGCTATCATTAAAAATTTTTTTTTAAATTTCTTAAAATCTCCTTTTTATATCATTCGAGTTTGCCATAAAACTTTTAATAAATCCTGCAAAATTAAAATAAGCTGTTAAAAGCTTTCATATTATTTTCGGAAAATTTTGGAAATATTTTTAAATCTTACTAAATATATTCTTACAATTAATTTTAAAAAATAATCATTTTTAACTTTCCAAAAAAATAAATATCAGTAAATTGCAAAATAAATTAATTCTAAGTTTCATAAATGACAATTTTGGAAATCTTTTTTTAATCATTTTAAATATGTTCCTCAAATTAATTTTAGAAAATAATCATTTTTAATTTTCCAATTTTAAAATAAATGCCTGTAAATTGCAAAATAAATAAACTATAAGTTTCATAATTTATACAGATCGAATGTTAAAAAAATTCATGCTCTAAATTGAACAATGAAACAACCAATCTGGAATTTTTTAAAAATTATATCATATAAAGCAATTTTCATTGAAAAGCATTAAAACTTAAAAGATTATATTTTTTTCATGAATACTTTTCAAATTAGAAGTTAAATCCTTTTTATTTTGAGTTGCCACATATCAATCATAGTTCAATAGTTATCTATAAATACAAATTTCCTTTGAAATCTTATTACATATTCATTTTAAAATATTTTTTACAATGAAAAATCATTAAAAAATTGTACAGGAATCTTAAGTATATTTTTTTATTATCTGAAAAGTTCAAAAATCATTTAAAAGCGTCAAAATCTTATTTCAAGATCTTTAAAAATATATATTTTGTTAAACTTTTTAAATTACTTTTGAATCTCTTAAAAACTTCTAAATATCCTTTAACCTAATTGATTTTTTTTTCTAAAGTGATAATTGTTCAATTTTCATTTATTTTTCCAAATTCGTTTTTGGTTTAAAACTCTTTGTAGGAATTTTCTGTAAAAAATAATTTATGAAAGAAAAAAATTTTTGAAAGTTTCTCCATAAATTCTTACTCAATCCTGCAATATAAAAAAATATCTTTAAAGTTTCTGATTTTTCGATAAAATATTGTTAATCTTTTGAAATCTTCTCAAATATGAATTTTCAATAAAAATGTAAATTTTCAATTTAAGAAATTAGTTTAATTTTTAATGAAATAGTTGAATATAAATATTTTTGAGAAGTTTCCACCAAGAAGAATAGTCTTCTAACAAGAAATAAGACTTTTTAATGCATGATTTTGTATCCAAATAATAGAATTTTCAAAAAAAAAAGTGCAAATATCAATAAAATAGTTTAACTATATGTTTAAAGATCAATTTCTGAAAAAAACGACATTTCAAACTGAAAATATTTTAATTTGCAATCAAATTAATTTTTAACTACAAAATTGAATTTTTATCCAAGAAGATTAAGTTTCAACCAAAACACAACCAATTTTCTACAAACTAGTTACGTT
>NC_046661.1:149207032-149236500 GCF_010883055.1 Belonocnema kinseyi | reverse complement strand
TCGAGCAGAGTTTCAATAGTTTTGAAAATTGAAGGATGTGTGTGATAAAATGAATTGTTAAAGTGAGAATGGAACGATTCACACGCATTCGTTGTCCGGGTTTATGATGCTTCAAGTCTAGCCAAATATTAGCATCCGAAATTTCCCAAATTTTTCCCAAATTTTTTCCAAATTTTTCCCAAATTTTTCCCAAATTAGGGTAAGACTGAAACTATTCATCCTTTTGCAAAGTGCAAAATTATTAAGGGACAAGTTTGAGAAATGCGTTTGTCTGGGCAATAAACAAAATTTATGATATTTCAATACTGGAAAATTTTCCATAAAATCGTACATAAAATTGAACATAAAAATGAATACTAATTCTTTAATTGTCAAACTTATGAGTCAAACAACATATCGTTGGAATCGTTATAATTCGTAGATTTCGAATATCATATTTGTGATTTACTAAGTGTGAAATTAAAAAAATTTTATATTCCATATTTTAGGCCTCATTAGGAACAAAGGCCCCCCGCTGACAAAGCTCAGTGGCAGCAGCTCGATGGTGTGAGGGGAAGCCGCGTAGTGGGGGACGGTACACAGGTAGCTGGGGCGGAATTGACCATCGCTCGGGCATTTGCCTCCACCCAAGGATTCAGAACTATAGGTCGAAAAAAGGCACGAGCGGTCGGCAGTAAAAAAAAGGGTCCTCCCTGATTTGAGAAATAATAAAACTTGTTGCTTAAAATTACAAAAATGTACAACTATAATATCTTCAGTTCTAATAAAGATATTATAGCTATTTAAACAGCAAATTATAACTGATAGGCTCTGTAATTATTTTGAATCACCCGGAAGGATGTGCTAGTCTTATCTTTTCTTAAAATTGCGATATTTTAAGAAATTTTTTTTTGCAAGTGCCAGAAAGCAGGGGCTTCAATATCTTTATTAGAACTGAAAATAATATAATTGTACATTTTTTCAAGCAACAAGTTTTATCATTTCTTGAAGCAGACGGGACCCTTTTTTTTATTGACGACCGCTCGTGCCTTTTTTCGACCCGTAGTTCTGAATCCTTGGCATGTTCTCGCAAGCAAAAAAAAAGGATCTGAGTTGCTTTCTGGCACTTGTGTGCAAAAAAATGTCTAAAAATATCGCGATTATCACAAAAAATAAGGCTGCAATTTGTTCACAACAGTTTTCCTCATACTCATGGATTTTTTCAAATTTTTCCGATTGCCCCTTGTATAAGAAATTATGCAAACTTTTCTGTTCATTTTAATCATTAACCCAATTATCGAATAATTTTTTATTTTTTTTCCATTAATGAAAATTTTAATAGTATTCAACTTTTACACTAATTAAAAAAAAACACACATGCATATAATTTTGAAAATTGAATTCAGATACTCATTCCACAATATCATAAGCATTTCAAAAATCATATAAATGTAACATAGATAGGTTAAAAATAAATAAACTTTTATGATACAAATTATATCAAATATTAAATCACATCACCATTAAATAATTAATTAGTTTTTTTTGGTAAATAGGCAAAAATTAAAATTCGATCTGTAAGTTATTTAACATTGCAACAAACTAAGCAGCTAATAAGTATTTAATCCGCTCATAAAATAAGAATGAATAAAAGTTATTTACAGTGAATCATTCACATAATTTGACTCTACACTTTTGTAAAAATTTTAGTTACTTATAACATTTTAGACTAATACAGGAAAAATTAAAGTATATTTGCACATAATTTCAAATTTTGAATTCGGATGCTCATTTCACATCGCAAAACTTTACAAAAATAATGTAATTGAAAAGGAGGAATTTTAAGTATTGAGTAACTTTTATTACAAAAATTATGGTCAATATTTAATTACATAAACTCGAAGTGAATAATTAGTTTATATTACTTAATTACCAAAAATTTCAATTCAATCTTTATGCAATTTAATATTGTGAAAAAGACCAGCTAATAATTAATTCATCTGTTTATAACCTACAAAGTTTCAGAATATAATTTTAATTTATACATTAAAATCATTTTTGTTTGACAATTTTTGTTCACTTTCATTTCTGAAAATTTGATCAATTAGTAACCCTTTGTACTAATTTTAGAAAAAATTTAAACACATTTTTATATCAATTCAAAAGTTAAATGCGCAGTTATACATTTCACAACATGAAAATCGTTTGAAAAATTATTTAATTGAAAAAGGTGTGTAATCAATTTATGTTACCTAATTTCAAAAACTTAATTTTAATATTTACTTTATTTAATATTTGAAAAAATTAATCATGGAGTAATTAATGAATCATTTCGCAATATGAGAAGCAATAAACTATAATTTTCACTAAAGCATTCACACAATTTTTACTTTACATATTTTTTTAAATTTGAACTTTCATTTATAAAAATTTGATTTATTAATAACATTTTCCACTAATTCTAGACTAATATTCAATTAAATAATCTGAAAATAAATAATCCATTCATGTTACTCAATTTCCAACATCCTAAACTGAATTTTCATGAAATTCAATATTGTGGTCAAAATCAATCAGCTGAAAATTAATTAAAGTGTTCGCAACATAAAAAGCCTCAAGCAATTATTTTCATTAGAAAATTAAATTATTTTTACTTAATATATATATTTTAAATTGAAACTTCAATTTCTGAATATTTTCATTTCTTTTGAAATAATTCCAGAAAATTGAAGTTTTAATAGAATAAATAAATATTAAACAATTTGAAAACAACAAAAAAACATTAAAGAATTGTTTTCATTGAAAATTTAAACAATTTAAATCTCTTGAAAATTTGTTTAAATTTAATTACTGATAAGCTTTCAACTAATTCTATAAAATATGAATTTTATTAGAATCGCTACATAATTAATTGTTCAACTAAGAACATAAAAATGATTTAAAAATTATTTTCATTGGAATGTAGGTACGTATCATTTTGAAATTTAAATTCACATACTTATTTCAGAAAATCACAATCATTTACAAAACTTACTGTAATGGAGATATTTTAAACAAATAATAAATTTTCATTATAAAAATAATACCTAATATTCAATTAAATAACCTCATTAAAAAATTTGCTAAATTCTTTGAATTCCTGCAACCCTCTGAATTCTATAAATTAGTGAAATTCTTTTAATTTTTGAATTCCATACATTCAGCGAATTCCGTGAATTCTACGAATTACGTGAATTCCCTGAATTTCATAAATTCAATGAATTCCGTTAATTTCGTCAATCTAGTGAATTGCGTAATTTCAGTCAATTCCTTAGATTCCATGAATTCCTTAAATTCCTTTCATTCCATAAATTCCGAGAATTTCTTTAATTCCATGAGTTCCTTGAATTTTGCTAATTCTATGAATTCCGTAAATTCCGTGAGTTCCGCAAATTTCGTGAATTCCTCCAATTCCATGAATTCCGCAAATTCGGTTACTTCCATTAATTTCATGAATTCCGTAAATTTCTTGAATTCCGTGAAATTCGTGAGTTCCATGGATTTCATGAATTCCGAGAATTCCAGAATTTGATAACTAAAAATAAGAATTTTTAACAAATAAAGATTTTTCACTTTAAAAAGAAATAAAATTTTGTCTAAATTGTTGAACCTTTAAGTTAAAAGACAAATTTTATCTACAAAATTGAATTTTCAAACCAAAATATGAATTTTTCGCAAAAAATTAATTTTTCACGAAACTGATGCATTTATACCCAAAAAACATAAAATTTTAAACCAGGTGAATTATTTTTTTTCACAAAAAAGGAGAATTTTCAACGAAAAAAGATCAATCTTTAAAAAAATGGAAAAGTTACATCTTCAGTTTAAAAAAATAATTTTAAACTAAAAAAGGCTTTTTGACTAAACAGTTGAATTTTCAAGCAAGGACTTAAACCATGAATATAATTTTTTTATAAATATGTAGTTTAACTTTCACCAAAGTAGTTGAATTATCAATTGAAAAAGATTATTTTTTAACAAAATAGTTAAACTTTCAACCAAAGAGATGATTATTAACTAAAAATATAAATTTTAAAAAAGAAAAATTGTCTCTTAACAAAGTGAGTGAACCGAATCTTTCGCACAAAATATTTGAATACTCAGGCCAAAAAGGATAGTTTTTGGCCAAAAATGTTAAATTTTCAACAACAAACAATTGATATTTTTTTTACTAAAACAGATGAATTTTGCAATCAAAAAGGTAAATTAAAAAAATCTTTGAATTTTTATTTGGAAAAGATTCTTCGAAAAAAATTGAATTTTCAATCCAAAAAGACGCATTTTTTACAAAATCGTTGAATTCTCTACTAAATAGTTGCATTTTTATCCAAGAAAGATGAAATTTCTCTGAAAGGAGATGAATTTGTATTTTTTTTTAATAATTCCTAAATAGTTGAATTTTCATTCAAATAAGATTCCAGTTGACTTTTTAAAATCAAAATATAAATTTCTGAACAAAAAATAAGTTTCTACGAAATAAAAACCAAATAAGATGCATTTTTAACAACATAGTTGAATTTTCTACCAAATAGTTGCCTTTTTATCCAAGAAGATTAAACTTGTTCTGAAAAAGATTAATTTTTAATAAAAATGGACAGGCTTCTTTGTTAACAGAGGAATTTTAATCCAGAAAATATTTCAGTTTTTTTTTAACACCAAAATATAAATTTTAAACAAAATATATGATGAAATATATTTTTATCCGAGAAGGATAAAAAATTTTCTTTAAACAGATTAATTTTTAATTAAAAAAATTTTTAATTCAAGAAAAGTATTTGAATTTTTATTCAAAAAGATGAAATTTTTTCTTAAACCAAAATTTCAACATCAAAATAAGAATTGTAAGCAATAAGTTAGTTTTCTGCTAAATATCCAAATTTTTAATAAAAAAGTATGATTTTCTAACAAAATTCTTATATTTTAAGCCAAACAGTTTCACTTTTCTCCAAGAAAAAATAAAAATTCTACCAAAGCGGTTGAATTTTGATATGCAATTGTTAAATTTTCAACAAAATTTCAAAACGAAACAAAAACAAAACTAAATTTAAAAAAAAATGTCTAGAAACTTCGTGTGCTGTTAACTAAACTGTGGAATTTTGTAGCAAATTTAGCTCTGGGAAATTTAAATTTTTAATTTCAATAGAAGATATTAATTTTGACCCAATTACCTAGAAGAATCAAAAATTTAATACTTGAATTTTCAGATTACAAAATTAATTTTCAAAAAAAGAATTTATTTTTAAACCAAAGAGACAAATATCACACCATAATGATAAATTGACAACCAAACAAGAATTATTTTTAGTTAAAAAAATTAATTTTCAATTTGAAAAAACGATATTCCAACCAAAGAGATGAATTTTCAAGTAAAATGATCAATCTTTAACATAACAAAAATGTATTTTTAACAAAGTGGTTTAACTACTAAGTTATGAAATTTACTAATTTTCAGCTATCAACTCTTTAAAAGTATGCCATTTTAAATTTTAGTTTTAAATTGTTCAATTTTACATTACAGCTTAAGATTAATTACCTAACTAAGGATTGGTTTTAATGATTTTTGAGATATAAAATGTTATTATAATAAACATAATTTTTCATTTATTATCTCCAGTTTTTAGAATGATGCAATTATTAAAATAATTAGAATTATATTTTGCTCCTAATATAGAATATATTGAATTTAAAGATCATCCTCTAATTATTATCATATAAACTTCTAATCTTTGATACCATAATAATAATAAATTTAAATTTAAAAAAAAAACATTTTTAAACAAAAAAATATATTTCAACCATTAAGCAAAATATATTAAAGTTTTTTGTAATAAAGTGAATTTTTTTAAATTAATTTTTTCTTAACAAAAAATTACTAGCTAACTGACCACAGTTTAAAAGAAATTATTAATTTAATTAATTAATTTTTTATTATTTAATAATTTTATTATGCTGGAAACTGAAGTCAATAAATAAAAAAATAATTAATCTTAAACTGTAATTTGAAATTAAACAATTTTAAAGTAATACTTAAAATCGTATACTTTTAAAAAATTGGCAGCTGAAAATTAATGAATTTTACAACCTAATAGTTGAAACTTTATCATTCTCCAGTCAAGAGAGGAAAAAAGCCTCAGCCAAAATATTGATTTTTCGATAAAAAAAATAATAAATATCGTGCAGAACAGCTTAGTTTCCAACCCAAAAGAATGAATTTTTACCAAAAATGTTTAATTTTCAATTAAAAAATACGAATTTTCTACGGAAATAATTGATTTTTCTACTGACAAAGACAGTTCTAAATTAAAAATGGAATAGTCACATTTGCAGTTCAAAAACTTGTATTTTTAAAAACAAAACAAAAATTTAATCAAATAGTTAACCTCTCATCCAAAAAGATTAATTTTTTACACAAAAGGATCTTTTTTTTAGTACATGTATTTTCGCAATATTATTGACCATTAGAGAATTTCCAACATAATAGTTCAATATTAAACGAAAGAAATGAATTTTGAGCCAAATAGAATAGTTATATTTTCAATTGAAAACATTAATTTTCTACAAAAAAAACGTTATTTTCATTATGAATTGAAAATTTTTTTAGTTGTATTATTAATTTGTAACAATTAAGGGTAGGCTTGTGATACATTTCGAAATTCTGAAAAGATTCCAAAATAATTTAAAAATTGAAAAAAGTTTGAAAATATTTAAAACACAATGCAAATTTTTAAAGCTTTTACACACAACATTTTGAAGCTTTTTCAGTGCCTTGAAAAGTTTCAAAAGCATAAAAAATTGGTATCAAAATTCCTTAGAAAACTAAAAATGACTTTTTGGGTTAAAAATAAATTTATAATTCTTAAAATACAATTTGAAAGATTTGAAGATTAATTTATGGAAATGCTTCATATTAAAAAACAAAAGGAGTTATCTATTCATTTAAAAACTGATTTGGACAAATTAAACAAGAGTTATGCTAGTATGATCAATTGTAATTAGAACTCAGTTTTCATTAATCTTGATTTTATTTTACTTTCTCTATTTCTGATGTTATGATAAATATTTTAGGTATGTTTATAACAAATTGGCTTTTTGACACACACTTGATTCTCACGTGGTTGTCTGAATTTGGTCTTTAGATTCTTGGTTATATTTTCAGGAATCCTGCTCATTAATTTGATCATTAGACGTTAAATAGGATTTGAAATTTGATTTCAATCTCATTTAAATTTCAATACCATCATGGTCATCACCATAAAATGAGCTCGTTTAGCTTGATCAGAACACCATGTGCATCACGGTAATAGTACCATGTTGAGCAGGTGGCTACACCATCCCGATTGATTTGCCAAATAAATCACTGAAACATGGTCACACATGGTCAGTTTCCGCATAATCGCTTTAGAAACTAAATCTCTATTCAGCAGCTAAGCTGATTGGAATACTAACTCCAAATAAATAGTCTGAAGAAGTAAAGGTCTTAATCCAGAGGTTCTGGAATCTAGATGGAAATTCTATTTGTCTCTCCCTTCATCTTTGCCCCTTTCTCCCTCGTCGGTTTTCTCCCCCTCGTGCTTATGTTCTCCCATTGTGTACCAGCATACTAGATCCTTCAATGTAAAACACCTGCGCATGCTAGTTCTCCAGAGACGATAATACAATGTTTACCTCGGCCCTTACTTTCCCCAGCAGACTAATGCAATTGGTTAATTAGATAGCTTTAGTAAAAGGGTTTCAGTGCAAAAACATAGTCGTACGTGTTTCGATTCGAGAGCCTCGGTTTATGTGATATAAAGAAAACACTTGAGGGACTTAATGCTAGGAAAAACTGGGGGCGATTCTTGTTTCTCGTAGCACATGAAATCATAATGTTTTCGATCCTGGTCTTAAAACAGAAATGTTTTGTTGCAATTTCGAGTCTTCTTGATTGATTTCATGAAATCCAGAAACGTCTGCTACGAGTTAGAGTCAGAGAACACAAAAAAAAACATTAGACTACATGAAAAATATCATAAGGCCATAAGCCAACATTTAAAGAAAGAACACCGAAATGACTTAAATTTTATCAAATCGGATGAAGTCCAAATTTTGCATGTTGAATCAAATGAATATAAACGTAGCTTTGCTGAAATGGTTTTCATTAAAGAAAGGAGATAATAGTATGAGTTTGATATCCGACTAAGACTATTTTACGGTCATTACAAAATAAGATAACTCAAACGGTTAAAATAAAAATGTTAAAAATAGCAATATTTAACAATTCAGATATTTACTATATATTCCATTACTTGTGGAACAAAAAAAATTTAGTCAAAATATTTGTTTTTAGGTTATTTTTCAACAATGTTTGGTCAAGGCATCAAGTAACCTAAAGTACCTATGATTTTTATGGAATTTTTGTGGACTTGTCTTAACTAGTAAAAGTACTGGATTATTATTGTAAAAAATTCAATGAAATGTAAAATTATTTGTCTGCTAATTTATATAGAATACAGAAAAATTTTTTGGTTTGCAATTCCTTTTTTATGAACTTCTAAGATTCCGTATGAGTGGTCCCATCCGTTACCAAAATAATAGAAAAGTTTATTTTCTTTTCTTTAGTATATTCTAAAGGATAAAAAATTTGAGATCTAAAGTAAGTTTGAGATAATACCCACCATAGTTAATTAAAAATGTTTATAATACTTGAAGAATATGAAAAAAGTGGTAACGGATGAAACATAGGAGGGTGGTAACGGATGGGACATTTGGCATTTCAAAGCCTTTCGTTTGACCATTACCCTAATGACGGTGCTTGAGAGATTCTAAAATTGCATGGTGAATTCTGCAGAAGAGAAGCGAAAGAATTTTGAAATTGCTTCAAAACTTTTGTATTTAAAGTGGTTTATAAATTTTTAAGGACTTTAATGACAGGGATATTCTTAACTATTATAATTCGGTCAGATTCTACTTACAGGATTCAAGGAACATCGTACGTATTAAATTAAATACACTATTCCTAATAAGTTAATCTATTTGCATAAGGATTGAAGCCTATTTAAGAGTACATCTTAAGTTTACGAATGCCATGACTCTATTAGTGATCTGATACAAACTATCTAGTTTCTTTTTGAACTCAGTGAAGTTGTGAAATTATTATTGTTCGTTGTTCTGACCTTACTCCATCCATATTTTGGTAAGTTATAAACACATTTATCATACTGTGATTTACATTAATGTAAACATGTTATCATATAATTTTCTGACTAGACTATTTCACTGAAACTTAAAATATAATTTGTGGGCTTTTTTTACAGATAATGGCATCAATTCCTAAAAAAGAGCAGATAGCCAAATTCGCCGAAGATTATTATCTTGCTGCGAAAAAATGTTGTAAAAATGACCGTTTTTTATGTACCGACTGAAAATACCTTAGAGAATCAAAAATGTCTTGATGCGAGGTGGAAAAATGTTTTAAAAGTGCAAGTGACACTCAAAGATTGCAAGACTGTCTTAGGCTTAAGCGCATTCCATCATTTCAAAAAATTTGACAATTTTCGTACTATTGTTGGGCAAACTTTGAAGTCTACGCTGCATGAACTCACAATTTTCCCTTGCGGACCTGAAGTATGCTCCGAAATACAATAAAATTTAGTTTTCTTTTGATTTAAAACTTTGATAAATTATTTAAATCCTACTCCTTTCAATTCTTAGTTCATATTGAAGATATATTATCTGTAAAGCCTCCAAACTAACTTCCTGATCGTACATGTCCTATCCGTTACCTTGCTGTGTCCCATCCGTTATCCAAAAGAAGAATTTTATATAAAATTCTAATTCACATATTTTCGAACTTGACATATATAAAAAGAAAACTTCAACAAACAAATCCATTGCAAAAAAATTGGTGTTATAACTATTCTCAATTCGCAGAGTTTTGATTGAAAGGAAAAGAAAGTCCGGAAGTGAGTTCCGTACGAGTCCCATCCGTTATCCTCGTTTTCGTTTTATAACATGAAAATTATCTAATTTAATAGAATTTTAGAATCTGTAAACTAACAATTTCATGTATTTTTTGTGCAGATAGCGTAGCTTAAACAAGATACAGTTGTTTTAAATAAGGATTTTTCAAGTTCTTATGCGTGCAAATGTCCCATCCGTTACTTTGAAATCGCCGTTTAGTAGATCTTATCATAAGATTGTTGAAATTTTAACTTAACTATGAAACTAAAATTCAAAGCTCATAACTAAACATTAGCGTTAATTTAAAATTGATTGTAGCATTATACTGAATATTTTTCTCTAAAAATTATCCCTGTAAATTTAATTTAATTAACTACGTTTTGACTCACGTTATCTTTTACTGTATTCTCTCTGTTATATTGTCTTATTGTACAGAACATTTTGATATTTATTACAGCATAGTCAATAATTGTAATTTTCTAGAAACTAATTAACAGGTAATCTATTATTATTGCCTACTTAAATTTTATATAGATTGCTTATTTCAAATAATTTGATATTCTTGTCGATCCTACCTCACACACCAACACTAATTAATGGAATTATAAAATAAATTTTTTAACAACATGTGATCTTGATTCTCTACATTTGATTATATTTAACAAGTTTGTTTACAAAAAAGAGCATTTTTGTATACAATGTATGTTTCTATAAATTCCTTTTTCTACATTTCGATTTCAATAAAATATTTTATTATAATAACAAAATATTTATATACAGATCTAATGAGGGAAACCAGCTGGTTTTCGAAATGTTATCGATAAATTTTAAATTTATAAATAAATTGCTAGTCTGGAAGAAGCCGTTTTTATAGGATCCTTTCTGATCTTTTGAAACAAATACAGATGGTTGATTTACTTTCTGCAGATGGTGTATAAGTGCAGGGTGTCCAGTGACCTTGAAAACCTGGAATTATCCTTGAATTTGGTTTAAACCTTGAAAATCTGGAAATCTCTTTAAATTTTTCACTAGAACCTTAAATATTTGTTTTGTTATTACAACAATTATTTTATTGCAATGTAAAGAGTCACTTAAATCTTTTAATCTGGTATGGAAATCATCATTTTAAAGATTTAAAAATATTTTACAGCTTTTATAATATTTCAAGCAATTTTGAACATTTAAACAGTAGGATTTGAAAAATTCACAGAATTCGAATATTTCACAAATATTTCAAAGATTTCATAAAAATTTCAGAAATATTTCAAATTCAAAGATTAGATTTCAAACATGATGAAACATTTTAAAGAGATCAAACTATTTCAACATTTTTTAGAAGATTTAAAAATATTTTAAAGAATTCTTAAGAATTTCAGAAGACTTCAAGAATTTCAAAGATTTCAAAAAGTGTATTTTAAACCATATTCAAACGATTTCAATGATTAAAAATTTTTACACAAATTTAAAAAGATTTCACAAAGAATTCAAAAATTTCATATCAATACAAAAGATTTAAAAAAAAATTCATAGAAATTTCAAATTTAAAGATTTTGAAAAAGATACCGTGCACTAAATTTCAAAGATGAAAAACACATTTAAAAATTCTTTATAAGATTTCAAAAGATTTCACAAAGATTTCGAACCTTTCACAAATATTTCAAAACTGTCACAAAGATTTCAAAGATTTTACCAATAATTTAGAAAATGTCAAATGACTTTAAATATTTCAATGAGTTCAAATTGAGACAAAATGTTTCACAAATATTTAAAAGATTTCTTAAAAGTCTCATAAAGATTTTAAATTAGAATATTTAATAAAGGATACAGTGCACCAGATTTTAAAGATTTTAAAACATTTTAAAATTCTTCAGAAGAATTCAAAAGGCTTCATAAGGATTTCGAAAATTTGAAAAATATTTTAATAATTTCAAGTTAATAAAAAAGATTTCAGAAATATTTCAACAAGGTTTCATAAAAATTTCCAATTTAAAGATTTCGAAAAGATTTCAAAGTACACCAGATTTTAAAGATTTAAAAAAATATTTTAAAGATTCTAAAGGATTTCAAATTTCTTTAGAAGATTTCAAAAGATTTGAAAGATTTTACAAAGATTGGGTTGGGAACATTTCAAAACATTTCAAAACATTTCACAAATATTTCAAAGATTTCTAGCATTTCCAAGATTTCAACAAAATTTTAAAAAAGTTATCCAACATTTCAAATATTTTAATGATTGCAAATTAAGAGAAAATATTTCACAAAGATTTCAAAGATTTCACAAAAGTTTCATAAAGATTTCAAATTCTGATGTTGCAAAAAGAGTACAGTACACCAGATTTTAGAGATTTCAAACCTTTTTGAAATTCTTTAGAAGATTCCAAAAGATTTCACAAATATTTTAATACATTTCACAAAGATTTAAAAGATTTCTATTGTTTGAAAGAGTTTATCAAAATTTTAAAAGATGTCAAAAGATTTTATAAAAATTTCAAATTCAAAGATTTAAAAAAGGAATTTCACCAGATTTTAAATATTTTAAAATATTTTAAAGATTCTAGAAGATTTCAAATTTGTTTCGAAGATTTCAAAAGATTTCAAAGAATTGACAAAGATTCGGAACATTTCACAAACATATCAAAACATTTCACCAATGTTTCAAAGATTTCTAGTATTTCAAAAATTTTGCCAACATTTTCAAAAAGAAGTCTAAGGATTCCAAATATTTTAATAATTTCAGATTAAGACAAAATATTGTACCAAGATTTCAAAGATTTCATAAAAGTTTCATAATTATTTCGAATTCAAACATTTTAAAAATGGCACTGTTCACCCGATTTCAAAGATTTCGAAACATTTGTAAGATTCTTAATCATTTCAAATTTGTTTAGAAGATTTCAAATAATTTCAAACAGATTTCAAAGGTTGTACAATGATTTCAAATATTTTACAAAGATTTTAAAACATTCACAACATTTCAGAGATCTTTAATGATTTAAAATGTTTCAGAAGAATTCAAAATATTTTACAAATATCAAAATTTCGGATTTAAAAAGTATAAAAGAATTACAAAATATTTGAAAAGGGTACAGAACATCAGATTTAAAAGATTTTAAAATATTTAAAAGATTTTGAATAAAATCAAAATTGTTAGAAGATTTCCAAATATTTCTAATATTTCAATGATTTCAAACAAATAAAAAATATTTCAAAGAACGCATAAGGATTTCAGAAGATTTCAAGAATTTTGAAGATTTCCAAAAGGGTATATTATGCCAAAATACATAACATTTCAAAAATTTTAAACAAGTTCACACTTTTTTAGAAAATTTCAAAATATCTCAAAAGGGTTTCAAATTATCCAGTGATTTAAGAGAAATATAAAAGATTTATGGAAGATTTCACAATTATTTCAAACAATTTATAGGGATTTTAAATTATTTCATGAATTTGAAAAATTTCAAAAAAGAATCACAAAGTTTTCAAAGAATTTGAAGATTTTTTCAATTTCGAAGATTAACAAATTTTTGAAAAGATTTCACAGAAATTTCAAGATTTCACAAAGATTTTAAATTCTGCGAAAGATTTTTTAAATGTCCCAAAGATTCAAAGAATTTCAACGCTTTCAAAGACTGCTGGCCAGTAAAAAATGAAATCTATCATCATTTACATGTATCAAAAATGGTTATTGGATTTTTGGATTTAAAAATAGAGACCTGGAAAAATTTGATTTCTTGACCTGGCAATCTGGAAAAGACCTTGAATTTCGTTGTCGGGAATCGCTGGACACCCTAAGCCTAAATTGCCATCTTTTCTGGTAAATTATTCACTTTATATTTTATTGATTACAGGGGTATTTATTTTTTACAATTTTTAATTGTATCCAAATTTTAAAAAATGCACAGAAAACATTAGATAAATGAATTTTGCTATCTCTCTCGGATGATAAACCAAAATTTTGGTTGAGCTCCGAACAAATGATTTGATAACTTTCAGCAGCTTCTGTAGCACTTTCATTTTCCTCTAATACGCAATGTTCAATATGAACCAACAAAATTTAAATAATACTTTATACAAACATATTTTAATTACGTATAAATAAAATGTTGTCAAATCACACTTAAATTGAAAAATTTTCAAAACAGAATGAATTATTGCAGCTTCACTTCTTCATCAAAATTCATCAAGAACAGAAGGAATAAGAAAAGAATAATAGCTTCCTTTTCGTAAGGGGTTATTACCCATTTTTGTATAATCCATTTCGATATTGACTCATCCAATTTTTCTACTCTTGCGTAATCATAACGGTGATACGGTTCCCAAAATCGCTATCCGGTTCTTTGTTGGGAGCTTTATGGGAACCATAGATCAAGCATGGAAAAAATAAAACTGTGCCTGGATGATGGAGAGCAGTGGGTAATAATGTGCCCTCGATATCCTTCATGACCATGTCCGTCCATACGACGCAATATCCTGAAAAAGCTAGAACGACCGGACTTGGTCCAGCACCCCTGTGGTGTAAACGCACCAAAGGGTGGCTGCGTTCGAAGAAATGGGACGCCTCCGAAGTGGTCAAATGAAACTGAACGATTCACAATGTACCATGATTGTGACATTGAGAACCAAGGAGAAAATATAATCTCAAATTCAGACATTCTCAAAAAACACCTTAATAATCGGGTAAATGACAATAGAGAATTCTCGTTAAAAATTTTGGTTGGAACCTTCCACTACATTTGGAACTTTTTTCCGAAACGTAAGATAAAGTTTTTGTTTCCAAATGCTAGCATTGGTGTGGTACCTCACATGTATTGGAATTTTATAATACAAAATGTAAGAAATTTAAATTAGATTAAAATCCAAATTAAAAATCCTAGTCAACGTCCAATAACCAAATTGATTCAAAATCCTGTAAAAAAAAAGGATCCAACGACCAAATTTGGACCACAACGAATGAACAAAAACAAAAAATTCTATTGTAATCTGAAAAAAAATTCGGACAAAAATAAAAAAGAGGAAAGAAAAATTTCTTTTTCTTTTCTTGCCTTGCACGAGTACCGAAACGTTGTTTATGCAATTCTATTTATTTTTAATTGACATTTTTAATGTTATTTTATTGCAATTGGATGATAATAAAAATAAAAAAGACGAAAGAAAGAAGAAGAGAAGGAAGGGGATGTGGTTGGCTGCCTTCTTATTTTTCTTTCCTCTTTTTTATTTTTGTCCGAATTTTCTTTTCAGATAACAATAGAATTTTTTGTTTTTGTTTATTCGTTATTTTTTTTATTCGTTGTATCATTCTTTTATTATTATTATTTATTATTTTTATTTTTATATTATTATTATTTTATATATACTATTATTATTTTATTACTACCATTATTATATTATATTATTACCATATTACTACTATTATTTTTATTATTATTTATTATTATTTTTTTCTTTTTAAACATTTCTGTGTTGAAATGTTATCACTGCCTTATACTGCCCAACATGTCGAAGGAATTTTTGGTTAGAGATGGATTTTTATTTGATCATTTTTGAACAAAGCCTGGTTTTTACCTCATCATTGACGGACTGGGTTGCAGTCAAGTACACGATGGGGGGACCTACAGCTTAAGGTGGTTTCCGAACCACCAGAACCTCGGTAAGGGTACATTGAAAAATTTCCAGAGGTATCCACTCAGGGATCGAACCCCGGACATCTGAGGTGAAGTCCGCGTGTCTAGCCAACTGAGCCAACAAGGCTCTTTGCTAATTTATTATTATTATTATTATTATTATTATTATTATTAATATTATTATTACACGATTAAGCCAAGGTCTTTTATTTCAGTCGTCACTCTACTGACACTCTATTTATTAAATATTTGCCGCCATACTTGCGTCAAGATATCTCGACACCTGTTGAAGCGAAAAATGAAAAAAAGTGTAAATAATTTCTTAGAATACTTGTTCCTGGCGAAAAAAAAGAAGTTTTTTGATGGAGCCAAAAGTTTTTTTAACATATTGTATATAACGTGCGTATTTATGGAATTCAAGGAATTTTTGGAATTCACAGCATTTGCGGAATTCAGATACCGAACAGAATTCACGGATTTCATGGAATTAGTGGAATTCATGGAATTCACGAAATTCAAGAATTCATGAAATTAGAGAAATCAACGATATCAACCGAACACGAAGAATTCAGGAGAGATTCGGGAGATTCCAAGAACTACCGGAATTTACGGAATTCATAGAATTTACGGCATTCAAGGATTTTAAAGAATTGATAGAATTCAGGAAATTCACAGAATTCATGGAATCCAACGAATTCACGGAATTCAACGAATCTATGGAATTCAACGAATTCATGGAATTCAACGAATTTAAGGAGTTTAAGGAATTCATGGAATTTATGAAATGCACGGAATGGATAGATTTGACAAAATTCATGCAATTTGAGGAATTCACGTAATTAATTGAATTTACGGATTTCAACAAATTGAAGGGATTAATGTAATTTATGGAATTCGCGGAAATGACGAAATTCACAGAATTAATGGAATTCACGGAAATGATCAAATTCACGGAATTCAGTAAATTCCAAAAATTCATGGAATGAATGGAATTCGTGGAATTTACAGATGTATAGAATACACGGAATTCACGTAATTCATTGAATAATACGGAATTCAGCGAATTAAAGGATTTCACGGAATTTACGGAAGTTACGGAATTTACGGAATTCACGCAATTTGTGAAATTCACGTAATTCATTAAATTAACAGAATTCACATAATTTAGGAATTCAAGGAATTTACGAAATTCAAAACATTTACCGAAATTAAAAAATTTTTGGAATTCAAGGAATTCATGAAATTGACGGAATTAATTGGACTCATGGAAGTAAGGAAATTCGCGGAATTAATGCAATTCACAGAAATGATGGAATTCACTGAATTCACGGAATTCATGGAATTCACGGTAATGACGAAATTTACGGAATTAATGAAATTCATGAAAATAGTAAAATTCATAAAGTTGACGGAATTCATTGAATTAATCGAATTCGTGGAATTCACATAATGTATAAAATACACGGAATTCGCGGAATTTGTAGAATCACGGAATTTACACAATTTGCGGAATTCACGTAATTCATGGAATTTACGGAATTCATCGAATTAAAAGAATTCACAAAATTGATAGAATTTACGGAATTCACGCAATTTGCGGGATTCATAAAATTCATTGAATACGCAGAATTCACGTCGCTTAGGAATTTACGGAATTCCCGGATTCAACAAAATTCACCGAAATCAAGGACGTCTCGGAATTTAGGGAATTCATAAAATTCACAGAATTAATGGAATTCATGGAATTCACGGAATTCATAGAATTAATTAAATTCGTGTAATTCATAAAATTTACTGAACTAATGAAATTGATGGAATTCATGAAATTCATTGAATTTATGGAATTCGTGAAATTCGTTAAATTTAATTAAATTTAATGAATTGATTTCCAAATTTGTTTTTCAGCATAACTATTCAGCTCAAGATTCAAACTTGAACTCAGTTTTCAAAAAAATTTGCGACTTTCTATTTTATCCATTTCACATTAATTTATTCATGCTTCTCAAGAGATTTGGACTTTAAATTATTCACCATAATTATTCTAATCAAATCTAAAAAAATGATCAGTAAATTTTTATTTTCATTTAAAATGATTAAATTATGTTTTTTAAATAATAGTTTACTCAAAATATAATTTTGTACAGTTTTCGGTGACTGTTATGTAATAGAATAAAGCTTTTTGAGGGTGAAATTTTTATAACTTGATAATAACTTTTTTTAATTTTATAATTTTCTATTTTTAATTTTTTAATTTTCCTACTGCATGGACGATACGATTTTGGGGAAATTCAAAACTATTCAGATTTTATTTTAAAACGTTAATTTTAACTTTTGAAGATTTCAAAATACTTCGTAAAAGAATCTGAAAGTTTTTAAAAGCAATTTTTAGAGATTAACATTTTTTGATTTGTAGAAGTTTCAGTTTTTTCAAAAATAATAGAAAATAATTGAATTCTTGCGAAGATTCCAAATTTTTTTGAACAAAATGTACATTTTTAAAGATTTTAAACAAAACAACAGAAGTTTTGAAGCTTTAAGGAGAAGAATAAAATTGTCTCAAGATTCCTGGTTAAATTTCAAATTATTTCTTCATTTTGAATCAAAATAATTCTAGAAGGAAATTAAATCAGAATTAGGAAATTAGAAAAAGTTCTATTATGCTTTATGAATATTTAAAAGTATTCATACAATTCAAAGTTAATTTGAAACTTTTGGAAAATTTTATGTTTTTTTTTTTAAATGAACATTGTTGCAGATTTTGAAAAAAGAAGCTGAATTAAAAATACGAGAAGCTTGAAGGGAATAAAAATTTTTCTTTAGATTCCCAGAGAAATGTTTAATGATCTTTTATTTTTGAAAACTATCTTTAGGATAATATTCTATAATATTTCAAAGTATTTAAAAAAATTATTTATAAAGAATCTGAATGATTTTAAGGCAGATTTCGTTGAAAAAAAATATTAAGAAAAATTTAAAAAACTTTAAAAGACATTAAAAAATAAAAAAATAATTGTAAGTCATTGTAAATATTTTATACAGAAAATATTATTTTAACCCGTCATCAACTCTAAAATTTATCTCAAAAAATCGTAACATTTTACGATTTTTTAGAAAAAATGGCCTAAACCAATAATAATCGTTTAAACAATTGAAATGTTAAAGTCTGACTATTTTGCTAAAAATTGAATTCGTCATTTCGATTTTTCATTTGAGTTGAAAAGTCATTAGTTTGGATACAAATTTAAATGTTTTTTTGAAAATTTATAAAAGTTTTAGAAAATTCAAAACGCAAGTGTAATAATTGAAATCATTTTGTTCCTTTACTGAAAAATCTTAATTTCTTAAAAATTTGTCTTTCTGTGTTTTTCATTTTAGTCAGAAAGTCATCTCTTTGGTTGAAAATTTCACCATTTCGTAGAAAATTTGTTTTCTTTTGGTGATGATTAATTTTTTTTATTGAAAATTTAACTACTATTTCAGCAATTCATCACTTGGGTTGCAAATTCATTTTTTTGTTGAAAATTAATTTTTTACTGCAAATTTAGTATTAAAATTTTTTTTAAAAATTGAAAATTTGTGGTTGAAAATTCAACTCTTTCAGCAGAAATTTTACCTTTTTTGTTCAAAATATGAACTAAAATATATTTTGGTGTCTTTTTAGTTTCAAAATACATCTTTTACCATAAAATTTTTATTTCTTTGTGAAAATATCAATTAAAAAATTTTTTAAACCTTCGGTAGAAAATTCGTTTCTTTGGTTAAAAATTAATTACTTTTTTACTGAAAATTAAATTTTTTATTTCAAAAATTTATCTTTTGGGTTAAAAGATGTTTTTTCTTAATTAATTTTTTTACTCAAAATGTAATTTGATTATTTTTCGTTAAAAATATATCTTTTTCAACTAAAAATTTAAGTATTTGCTTGAAAATTCATGTATTTTGTTGAAATTTTTCTTTTTAGTATTAAAAATAATCCCTTTCTATAGAATTTTTTTGTTTTATAAAAATATCAACTATTACATTTTTTGTAGAAAACTTTGTAAGGTTTGCAGAAAGGTTTGAAAAATTTTGTTGTAAGGTGAAAATTCAACTATTTTGTTGAAAATTTAAACGTTTGTTTGATAATTCTCTTTTTTTTAATATAAACTATTACATTTTTTGTTAAAAATTAAACTACTTTGTAACAAAATCATATATTTTTTTTTAAATCCGCCCTTTTAGATTGAAAATTATTTATCTTCTTTGAAAGAAATATCATCTTTTTTTAGTAAATAAATAAATTTAAAAATAGTCAATTTTAACCCGCAAATATTTTATTGCGCTTATAAAAGATTCTATATTATAAATCTTCCAAACTCAAAATTGTATTCTATGAATATTAATGATCAACGAAAATAAAAAATTGGTCAGGGAAAAATCAGGAAAAATTATGGAAATTTCGGAAATGAAGTTTTTCGGCTATTTTGTTATAATTCCATTGAAAACCTGAAAAATTGAAAAAAAAAACAGTTACTGAAATTTTTTGTATTATTATTATTTTTTTAATAAAATACAATTGTTTTTATTATTACCAAATTATTTATTTTATTTATTATTTTATTTATTTAATATTTATTACCCAATATTTTAGATTGAGACTAGAAAGAATATTTTAAAAACGTTTTTAAACGATTAACTGCAAAATTAGAAAAAATAATCAAAGGAAACAATTACAGTAATTATAACCAGTTACTCGATCCGGACCCTCAATTTTAAATGATCCAATTTTTTATTATAGAGATCTAATTTAACGAAGGAAATTTTTTCTAAAAAAAATTATAAAACAAAATTTTTTAATCAAAGATTCATCTAGTCTGTAAAGACGTTAAGAAATTATTTTATTCTCTGATGATAATACAGATTTCTTGTCTAATTTAATGGTCAAATTTTGACCATTAAATTTGAATTCTTCCACTTTTGAAATTTTATTAAATTGACAGAAATCTTCTAAATCAGCAGCACCATCGAAAAGATCCAAACAATTAATCAATTCAAGAAATAAATTTATTTCCCTTTTTGATTTTCCGACAGCGATTTTGGCGCAGCAGCTCGACACAGTCGATTGAGCGCAAGAAATATGCCTAAACATTTTTCCTCGTAGTCGTTATCAGAATTCAAGGAAATGTACTTTTCTCGCAAACGACTTGCTCTGGGGTGAATGCAATATATTTATATTTATAACCAGGAGTATATTTTGCTTTGGCTTGGATCCATGTCAGAGTCTTTGCTCAATTTTTTTTATTTTTTTTTATCTCAGTACCGCCTCGTAAAAGTGTATTAGATTTATTTATAAACTGCAATATAAATAGTTCGAATTTCGCCTAATTGGAGGCATTCCATGCTGAAAAAATTTGTACGAAAAAGTGCAGAAAACTATAAATATTTTCAAAGGAATCTACAAATAAGTATGATTAAATAAATACATTAAATACATTAAATAAATCAATCAAATTAAATTTTTAATTGTCTATTTCTAGTTTCCAGAATTTTTTTGCTATATAGTTATTCAAAATTCGAAAATCAAAAATTCCTGATTTTTCCTTTAATTTTTCATTTTCCATTATTATTAATATTTTAATACCAGAATTTTATTTTTGTAATCATTTTTACGTAGAATATTATATTAACGGTATAAGCAAAATAACAACTCAACAAAGAATATGATTTTTTAGTAAACAATTAATTTTACACGAAGCTGATACATTTTTACACGAAAAAATGAAACTTCTAACCAAAAAAAACATTTTCTTTTTTTACTGAAAAAGGAGAATATAAAAAAATGAGGAGATAATAAATAAAAAATATAAAATATAAATTATAAAATATAAATAAAAAAGGAGAATATAAAAGAAGATCACTATTAAAGAAAAAAAAGATTAGTTTTCAACAAAATAATTAAACTTTCAACCAAAAATATGAATTTTAAACTAAAAATATAAATCTTCAACAACAGAAAATGAGCAAAGAAGAATCATTTTTAACGAAAAAGTTGTGTTTTCATAAAAAGAGTGAAATTTCTACTAAAAGAGATGTATTTTTAAATAAAAAAGATAAATTTTCAAATGAATAATTAAATTTTCTGTTACAAAGATATTGACTTTTTTCGATCAAAATATTTTTTTTAAACAACAAATAGCTTTCTTAAAAAAAAACTAAATTTTCAATCCAAAATGATGGAATTGTTGAATTTTCTATCAAATAGTTGCATTTTTATCCAAAAAAGAAGACATTTCTGTTAAAACAGATGAACCTTGTTTGAAATTTTTTTTTAATGGTTGAATTTTCATCCAAAAAATATTTCAGTTGAGTTCTTAAAATCAAAATATCCATTTTGTAACAAAAAATAAGTTTCTGCGAAAAAATTGAATTTTAAATTTAAATAGACGAATTTTTTCAAATAAAAAGGATAAATTGTTAACAAAATATTTAAATTCTCTAACAAATAGTTGCATTTTCATCCAAGAAAGATGAAATTTTTAATGAATCAGAAGAATTTTAAATTAAAAATAATAATTTTTTTAGTTTAATTTTCGTCCAGAAAAGATTTCAGTTCATTTTTAAACACCAAAATATAAATTTGAAACAAAGAGTAAATTTTAAACAGAAAGGAAATTTTCTAACAAATAATGGAATTTTTAACAAAACAGAAGAATTTTAACAAAAAGCGATGACTTTTTCATAAAATTGTCTAATTCTCGACCAAATACTTTCAATTTTATCCTAAAAGGATGCAATTTCTCTTCAAATAGATGACTTTTTTAATTTTCAAATAAATAGTAGAATTTTCATCTTAAAAATAGATTCCATTTGACTTATTAAGATCAAAATCTGAACTTTTTAACCAAAAATAATTTTCTACGAAAAAAAGAGAATTTTTTTAAACAAAAAGGATAAATTTTTAACAAGTGATTTAATTATTTCCCAAATAGTTACATTTATCCAAAAGAAAAAGATAAAATTTCTGTTAAAAGAGATGAATTTTTATTATTTGTATACAAAAAAATGTATAAACAAATAGTTGAATTTTTATTCAGCAAGATTGCATTTGACTTTTCAAGATGAAAATCGTAATTTTTTTTTTAATTCAAAGAGACGAATTTTTTCAACCAAACGGGATGAATTTTTAACAAAGGAGTTGAATTTACTACCAAAAAGTTGCATTTCAATTAATTTTTATACACTAAAATATAAATTTTAAACAAAAAGTAGATTTTCTACGAAATAGTGAATTTTTCAAAAAGCAGTAGAATTTTAATCCAAAAAGTATGACATTTTAGCAAAATAGCTAAATTTTTAACTAAATTGTTGCATTTTTATCCTAAAAGTGTGAAATTTCTTTTCAGGGATGAATTTTTATTTTTAAACAAAATTAAAAAAAATAGTTGAATTTTTGACGAAAAAAAAAAGATTCCAGTTGACTATTCAAGATGAAAATATGATTTTTTAAATAAAAAATTATTTTTTTTTACAAAAAAAAAGGATTTTAAAATTTAATTCAGAAAATATTTCAGTTCCTTTTTCGACACTTAAATATGAATTTTAAACAAAAAGTCGATTTTCTACGGCATAGTTTAATTTTCAACAAAACAGTAGAATTTGTAACCAAAAAGAATGAATTTTTAACAAAAAAGTTGAGTTCTCTACTAAATAGTTGCATTTTTTTGTCCAAGAAAATTTTATTAAAAAATGAACAAAAATTTATAGTTGAAATTTCATCCAGGAAAAGATTTCAGTTCATTTTTCAATACCAAAATATAAATTTTTTACATAAAGTAAATTTTCTACGATATAGTTAAATTTTTAACAAAGAAATGGAATTTTTAACCCGAAATGATAATTTTCAACAAAATAGTTAAACTCTCTACCAAATAACTGCATTTTTGTCCAAGAAATATAAAATTTTGTACTTCAACAGAGGAATTTAAAAAAAACCTCAATGTTAATTTTTTTATTTAAAATTTCATTCAGAAAATATTTCAGTTCATTTTTCAACACTAAAATATTTATTTCAGGCAAAAAGTTAATTTTCTACAAAATAGATCAATTCTTAACAAAACAGTACAATTTTAACAAAAAAGGATGATTTAAAAAAAATTGTTGAGTTCTCTACCAAATACTTGCATTTTTATCCCAAAAAGATGCAACTTCTCTTTAAACAAATTTAATTATTTATTCTTATTGTTCTATTATTTATTAATTTATTCTTTTTATAAAAAAATGTCACAAAAAATAGTTGAATTTTTAAGAACAAATTATAGATTTTTTATCAAAAAAGAAGTTTCTGCGAAAATAATTCAATTTTAAATTCAAAAAGAAGAATTTTGTAATTAGAAGGGATAAATTTTTAATAAAGGAGTTAAATTCGTTACCAAATAGTTGCATTTTTATCCAAAAAAGATCAAATTCGAGCTAAAGCAAAGACATTTTTAATAAAGAGACAAATTTTTTCTTAAAAAGTTAAACTATCACTCAGAAAGTTTTTAGTTTATTTTTAACACCAAAATATAAATTTTCAACAAAAAGTAAATTTTCTACGGAACAGTTAAATTTTTAACAAAACAGTAGAATTTGCAAACAAAAAGTATGAAATTTTAAAAAACTATTTTAATTTTCAACGAAACAGTTACATTTTTGTCCCAAAGAGATGTAATTTCTTCTAAAGCGGGTGAATTTTTAAGTAAAAAAGAATAAACTTTAAAAAAAGTTGAAATTTTAACCGAAGAGTGGCATTTAAAAAAAATGAAAATTGTTCTAAAAAAAGATGAATTTTTAAATGAAAAAGACAGATTTCCAAGCAAGTTTTAAGCCAAGAAATATTTTAGTACATTTATCAGCAACAAAATATGTAATTTCAAACAAAAGGATCATTTTCTACCAGAAAAGTTCGATTCTTAAACCAAAAAGACGATTTTTTACAAACAAAACAGTTGTATTGGTAACCAAAAAGAATGCCTTTTTATGAAAGTTTAAATTTAAAAGAAACAAATTTTTTAAAGAAAATGGAGCCATCAGTAATATTAGATTTAAAAAAATGCTTAAAAAAATCAAAGAATGAAAATTATTTTATTTCATTCATAAAAGCTTCTATATTAAAAATGTTATAATAATAGTCAGAGAAAATAAAAAATTAGTTCGGGAAAAATCACGGAACAGTCAGGGAATTTTTAAAACAAATTGTTGCCGCTAGCCTCTGATAATTATGGAAAACTTTTCGAGAGACCTCAAATTAGAGAATTTCTAATTTGGAATAATTAAAATTAGAACCCTGGAATCTGCTTTTCTTCCAGATAGTTGCACCACTGATTTGTCTTTTCAACACACCCACATTTACATTAGTTTCTCTTATACGAGGAAGCTTAGCCCAGGTTCATTTTTCTGTCGTCACTGCACTCTCATTACGTGTTTCGTATACTCTAATCAGTTCGCGCCTTCTCTCCCATTACCTCTCACTCCTCCTCTTTATTTTTTGCATTTTTTTTCTCTTCCCCTTGAGTATTGTCAGCCCCACAGAAGGGTGAGATCCCGCTTTTCGCTTTTGTGTACACACGTAAGACAGCTAGTGACACACGATAAACACGAGTGAGGAAAGAGTGAGAGGGCTGCTTGGTTTAAATAAAGTCGGCGGAAAAGGGGCGATTGAATTCTGTGGGTAAAAGATTCTTCCCATTTGTTAAAAGAGAAGGGAGATTTAATTTTTGGGAGAAACAGGTCGAATGTAATTTCCAGATTAATGTTTTTCTCAAATTGTTTTTTACTGAAACACCAGTAAAATAAGAAGCGCCAGACCTTGGACTTATCAAGTTGTTCTATTTTCTCATCTTGTAGGACAATGTTGCATAATTTTTGTTTTATTTAGGTTAATTTTGAGTTTGATGCTCTTCAACATTCTTTACAAGTCTTCAATTGACTCGGATTTGGGAACTATAACCCACGTACCCTCGCTGTTTCTAGTTCCTTTGTATTGTTTTTATTGCTTGCTGGAGCCATCCATTGACTTCAAACTCTTTCAGGACTTCCCAAACTGTACTTCTAGCCACCTTGGCAAACGCTTTTTCTAGATCAACAAACTTGCAGAAAACTTTTTTATTTTCTCAAATTGCTCAGTAATGCAACTCTGCTTCCCATTTGTTGAAAGCAAGATTACGAGATTTAATTTTGTCAGTAAATAGATCGAGTGTAATTCGTAGATTTATCTTTTCCTCATGCACTCCATGCTTGTGATTTAGTTTGCTCAAAATTCTTGACAAGTCTTCGATTGATTCTGCCATAACAACATTATTATCTGCTAACGCTAACCCACGTACCTTTTCTATCTCGAGTTCTATACCTTCTTCGTTGAAAAAGGCCATTCTTAGGCACTGGTACATTAATGTAATAAATAACCATGATAACATAAGGGATTAGTCAAAGTTTACTCCTAGTCATCTTGTCAAACGGTTTTCTTAGATCAACAAAGGTGCAGATTTTTTTTTATTTTCTCATGCTGCCCCATAATGCAACGTTCAGTTTGTTTAACATTCTTTGCAAGTTTTTCGATTGACTCTACCATAACAACCTTATCATCTGCGAACGCTAACCCACGTACCTTCACTGTCTCGGGATCCACGCCTTCTTCGTCAAAGAGAGTCATTCTTAAACACTTGTACATGAATCTAATAAATAGCCATGAGGACATAACACATTTCAGAATGGGTAATTCCACATGGTAAAATCGATCATAAATATGTATATTCTCTATATCGCCTTGTTAATTGAGAATTAAATTTTTAACCTTGCCCAAATTAGCTTCAATTTTTATTTTCTAAAAGAGATTTTTCACCTAAGCCGAAATCTCCGGAAATTTTTTAATGTAATTTTACTGATGTTCTGGTGGTTCAGATCCCACCTTAAGCTGTAGGTTTCCCAATCATGCTTAATGCTGCAATCCAATCCATAGATGGTGGAATGAAAAAACAGTTTTTGAACAGATAATTAGTGACAAAGAAAAATATAAATTGGTCAAGGAAAAGTTAGGATATATTAAAAATTAAAAAATAGTTCTACTTGCGTCTTTTTAGAATAGAAATTCAACTGTTTTGGAAGAAAATAAAGCTTTTGTTCAAAATTTAGATCTGTTTTTTTCCTTATGATTTCAAAAATCGTCGAGTTCAGTGGAGATTTTTTATTTATTTGTAGGTGAAACTGCAATTTTTTGTTAAAAATTAATCTCCCTTGATTGAAGATACAACTATTTTGTTAAAAAACCGTCTTTTCTTAATTCCAGAGTTTTTTGTTTTAATTTTTTTTTAAATTCTGGAATATCTAATAATACATGATTTATTTAAAATTAATTTTTCCCCCTTGAAAAGTGAACTAGTTTATTGGGAGTCAAATGAAAAATCTTAAAAATCATTATTTCTTAAAAACTCATATTTTAAGTACGTAAATGCAAAATGTTAGTTTAGGATTTATTTCTCTAATGGGAAATTGCACTTTTAAACGAAAATTTCTTTTTGTTGATAAATAATTTTTCATTCTGAGGATTTACCTTTTTCATTAATTTTTTAAATTTTCTTGCAAATTTGTTTATTTTGTTTAAAATTCTTCCTTTATGTAGAAAGTTAACATTCTTGGTTCAAAATGGGACTTTTTGGTTTTAAAATTTATCTTTTTTAGTGGGGATTTCACTTTTTGTTTCTTAAAAATGCAATGATTAACATTTTTTTGTTAATTAATCTTTTTGTAAAAAATGGTAATTTTTTGTTGAAGATCTATCATTTCAGCTAAAAAATCATCTCTGCAGTAGAAATTTTATTTTTCCTTAAAATAATTACCTTTTGTCTTGCAAATTTATAGTTTTGTGGTAAAAATTCCACTGCTTCATAAAAACTTCATATTTATTCTTTAACGTTCTACCATTTGCATGAACGTTTTTTCTTTCATGACTGAAAAATATTTATTTGTTAAAAACTTACTTTTTTAGTAGGAAAATACAAAATTTTAGGTTAGGATTTATCTCTCTGGTTGTAAAATTTCACTTTTAAGCAAACTCTTTTTTTTGTCAATAAATAATTTTTTATACTGAAGATGTACCTTTTGTATTGATTGTTGAGAACTTATTTTTTATTTAAAAATTCATGTATTTTGTTTAAAAATGTTCTTTTTTATAGAAAATTAATATTCTTGGTTCAAGTTTGAATTTTGAAATTTGAATTGATGTTCTTTAGTAGGGATTTAATTTTCGTTTGTTAAAAATCCAACTATTACATTTTTTTGTTAATTGATCTTTTTGTTGAAAAATTAAGTGCCTTCTAAAAAATTCGTCTCTTTGGCTTGGAAATTTAGCTATCATTTTTAAAAGGCACGTTTTTTTTCAAGTCAAAATCTTTTTTGGTTGACATATTATCTGTTATATTCTTTTGTTGATAATCCATTTATTGGTTGTAAAAAAATTAAATACTTATTTCAAAGTTGAATTTCTTTTTAAATTAAATTTTTTAAAGATTTATTTAAAATTTTATTTGAATTTCAACATTTTTGATAAAAAACTTAATTGTTTTGTTAAAAATCCCCTATCTAGTTAAAAAAATTAACAATTTGTTAGTGATGTAAACTATTTGAGTAAAAATTAACTGTTTTTGTTAAAATTTTACATATTTTCAGTTGAAAATTAAACTTTATTGTTTGAAATTAAACAATTTTGATGAAAATTGTACTATTTGGTTGAAAATGAACTTTTTGGATGAAAAATCATACTTACGGGTTGAAAATTCAAAAATATTGTTGAAAATTGATGTATTTAATATAAAATTAATTTTTTCGCTTAAACATAAATATCTTGGTGGAAAATTAAATTACTTGGCTAAAACTGAAAGAACTTTGTTAAAAATTATTTTTTTAAGATGCACATCTCTGGTTGGAAATTTAAGTTTTTTCCTTCAATCTATTTTTTTGGTTCACATTTATTTTTTTATCATAAAAAATTTACCTTGTTCAATATTTTGGTTAGAAATTCATCCTTTATATGTTGAAAAATCATCTATTTTGTAGAAAATCCATCTTTGTATTTAAATTTGTTTTTAAATTGTTAATACAATACTTTGTTGAAAATTCATCTTTTGTTTAAGAATTCAATTATTTTGTTTAGAATTCGACCTTTTTATTAAATAAAATAAGTTGAAAATTCGATTGTTATGTTGAAAATTAATTTCTTAAACTGAAAATTTGACGATTCTTCCACGGTTAAAAAAAATATTTTCAGTGAAAAATTCAAGAAAATTCATTTTATTTTTCGTTTAATCCATCTTGTTGAAAATTTGTCTTTTGGAGAAAAATGCATCTTTTAATGCAGAAAAGTGATCTTTCTTGGATGAAAATAAACTTTCTTGTTGAAAATTCAACTTCTTAAAAAAAAACTCGTTTTGGCTTAAGCATTCAATTTTTTTTGGTTCAGTCTTCAACTTTTTTTCAAATTTAACCATTTGGTTCAAAATACATCCTTGTATGTTGTTTCGTCCTTTTGGCTTAAAAATTCATTTTTATCGTAAAAAAGCCATCTTTGTTGGAGGAAGAACTAACATTAACAATTTCTACAAAAAGCAAACATATTCATTGAAAATTTAACTTTCTTCGAAAACTTCTTTTTGTCTTGAAAGTTTAATTATTTTATTGTTGATGCAACTGCTTGGACAAGAATTAAATTTTGTTTCTAAAAATTCTTCTTTTTTGGTTACTAATCCACGTTCGTTGTTAGAAAAAAGTCAGTTATTTAAAGTGTTTCATATTAATTTTGATACGGTTGAAGAGAATTTTGAGCTAATTTACTTCTTAGGGAAAAACAACAACAGTCAAAGAGTGGCAAAGAGGGTGAGG
>NC_046661.1:149197638-149207022 GCF_010883055.1 Belonocnema kinseyi | reverse complement strand
GTAAAATAGCCTAAAATTGGTAAGGTAGTTGATGGAGAGTCCCTAATGGAAAACGGTAAAACCGAGGAGCTGCTAAACTATGTACAAATTCGAGTATCCGGTGTGGTGGCGACAATAATTGTTGGATTTCCAAGACAGGGAATACCAAAGCCCAATTAAATAATAAAACCCAGACTACAATTTTCTCCTCTTTACACACCAATCCCCAGCTTGCATATCCATTTGCTTGGGAAGCCGACTCGTGAGCAGAAAATTGAGCTCGAATACCATCGCATTTGGAATTGGAACTGTTGGCGAGTTGCTGCTGGTTCAGGGTTACGATCAAGGCGAGTGGAAGGTATTTCGCCACGCACAAGAGATCGAAACGTCTCGTTTCACTTTCTCGTTCATGAGTCGTAAAGTCGGAAAATATCACGGGGCCGGCCGGGGAAAGGAAGCTTCTGGGGCTGTAGGAATCGGGGTAAAGAGGACTTCTCGTTGGTCCGTTGGGGTTGCCTCCTTAGACTTAGAAGACCAATTATACGCGATATTCCGACTTTTTACGAGGATATATCCTCTAAGCTCTAAGGTATATCTCGCCTAAGAATAGTTTTCCTTCCAGTTCCAGTTCCACTTAGGCCAGATACGGAGACGAAAGTTTTTATTCTTTTGGGTAATAAATACATTGATGGGTAGGCAGAAGAGGGACAAAGTTATTGACGCTTCTTGGAATAAGAGTAATAGTTATCTTGCGGAAGGGGAACTTATAACTTGACTCTATCTCTATGATATATGATAAAATGGGGAAATGTTTATGTATCTACTTTAGACTTATCTTGAGTTTGCTATATAATCGTGAGATGAGTACCACTTTAACATTGAGATGAGTGCCAATTGACAAATGAAGAATTCAGGAATTTGGTGTAATTTTATTTAGAAAGCGCAGAGAAGATTTAAGTTGTTTATTTTGGAAGGCTATCTAAAGCCGAAGGAAAAATTCTTAGGCATGATGAGGCTTTTGGCTTATCTTCAATTTTTTTTACAATCGTGAGATGAATATTATTTCTTCTTCGAGAAGCGCGCAATTTGTCAAGCAATTATTAACAAATTTGATGTGATTACAGAGCGTTGAAAATATCAAAAGTTGTTGTTCTTGTTGACACTTAAAGGCAAATAAGAAAAAAGTTTTTTTCGTGATCATCATTTGAGTACCACTTTAACTTTGAGAATAGCGCCATTTGAAAAGCGAAGTATTACGAAATTCGGTGTAATTATAATTAGAGAGGGATAAGAAAATTTTAATTTTTGGCTTTGAAGTCAAAATATGTCAAATGGGAAGCGTTTTTCTTATTGTCATCAGATGAGTAGCACATTCTCATAGAGAAAAGCACCATTCGACAAGCTACATATTTTTAAATTCTGTGTAATTACAGTTAGAGAGAGATGACAAGATTTAAATGCTTTGAAACACTATTTGACGCCAAAGGCAAAATATTTATATATCCTCAGACTTTTGGCTTATCTTCGATTTGTTATACAAGAGTGGGATGAGTAGCATTTCATGATTGAGAAGCGCGCAATTCGAGAAGCAAGTATTGAAAAAATCCGTGCAATTATAGTTAAAATTGGATGAAAAGATTTAAATGCTTGGTTTCAAAGTCCCGATTGACGCTAAATAGGATATTTTTATGTACCCTTTCAGTTTAGGATTATCTTATATTTTTATTTTGTTTAACCCATCATCAGATGAGTAGCATTTTATCATTAAGAAGAGCGCCATATCAGAAGCTAAATATTTCGACATTTTGTGTAATTATAGTTAGAGAGTGACGACAAGATCACAATTTTTTATTTTGAGGCAACACTTGACGTCTCATAGACAATGGTTTTTCTTATAATCATTGGAAGAGTAGCTCTTTAACATTAAGAATACTGCCATTTGACAATCGAAAAATCGAGAAGCTCGTTGTTATTAAACTTAAAAATCTTTGGGAAGGTTTAAATTGTGTGTTTTTTTCTTTTCTTTTAATATACGATTTGACGCTGAAAGGAAAATGTTAATGTATTCTCAGGCTTTTGGCTCATCTTCAATTTAATAAATGATCGTGAGATAAGTGCCACTTTATAATGAAAAAGCGCTACATTTCACAAGCAAAGAATTGAGAAATTCGGTCTAATTGTAAAGGTTTGATAAGGTTAAAATTGTTTTTCTTTCTAACACGTGTTGATGCCAAATGAATTATTTTTGTATTCTCAGGCTTATCTTCAATTTATTATGTAATCGTCAGATAAGTAACACTTTATCATTCAAAGTAGCGCTATTTGATAAACGAAGTATTAAGAAATAGATATTAAGTACAGAGAGTTGAGAAGATTTTAATTGTTTATATTGAAACACCATTTCAAGCCACAAGGAAAAAGGTTGGGTATCCTTGAGTTTTTGGGTTTTCTTCAATTTTTAGATAATTGTGAGATCAGTACCATGTTCTCATTGAGAAATGCTACATTTGCTAAGCGAAAAATGGAGAAATTCGATCTATTTGCAGAGTTTTGAGAAGATTTAAAGTTGTTGTTATTGTTGTTGTGACTGGGTAGCAAATCGGAAAGTTATTTCTTTTATGAGCATTAGATTAATACCACTTTAACATTAAGAAGAACACTAATTAACACAGCAAACTGCTTAAACATTCGTTGTAATTAAAGAGACTTTAGAAGATTAAGAGTCATTATCCTTGCGGTAATTCTCACTTGATAGCAAATGGGGAAGGTGTTTTTTTCATGATTATTGAATAAATATCACTTAAACAATAAGAAAATCGCCATTTGATGAGAAAAGTTTTGAGAGATTCGATTTAATTATAGTTAGAGAAGGATCAAAAGACTGAAATTTTTTGTTTTCAAGCATCACTTGACGCCAAATGGGAAATGTTTTGGTACATTCAGGTACATATTCAAATCTTTTCTCGTATAATTATTAAATGAGTTTCAATTTGACATTAAGTCGACTGCTATTCGACAAGCAAAGTATTGAGAAAATCGGTTTAATATTAGTTAGAAAGCTTTAAAAGATTTAAATTACTTATTTTGATGCTATACTTGATGCTTAATAAGAAAGGCGTTCTTCTTATAATTATTGGACAAGTACCACTATATATTATTTAAAAAGTACAATTTGCCTGAGGCTTTAGGCTCATCTTATATTTGTATTGAATTTATAGATATGAATTATTTTATAATTAAGATGAATACCATTGTATCATTAAGAAGAGTGTTATTTGACAAACCAAGTATTGAGCCATTGGATGTAATTATAGAGCATTGAAAAGGCTTAAATTGTCTATCATAAATCACAAATTAATTTCAACTGAGCAATATTTTTGTATCTATTGAATTATTTTCTTTTTTGTATAATCATCAAATGAGTAACCCTTCAACATTTAGAAAAGTGGCATTGGACAAGCGAAGGATACAAAAATTCAGTGTAATAACCCAGCGTTAAAATGTTTGAATCTTTTAATTCCAAAACGACAATTAATGACAAAAATATTTTAAAGAGCGCTGGTCACCCTATGTGTGAAATACATGAAGCCCAGAAAATTGTCAACAACCCCCTAGACCTGACCTTTCATTTCGTTGCTAAGCAACGACTTCCCCACATTTCTACTCTTGCTAGGTACCGCTATGACCAGAAAGGAATACCCTAGTCCCTAGTGGAGTGTATGTAGGGCTTAGTGTATGTTGCCATCGTGAGGATTGAATTAGGGTTGAAAACAACCAAGCTCATCTGTCGACATGAGTGGAATGGACCAGCTCCATCATTTTTTTAGATGGACACCCTCCTTAAAGGGAACCTATTCAGTAGTTTGTATTTGGATCTTTAATAGTTATTTTCATCATTAATAAGGAATTTAAATTGTCATTTTTACCATCGTGATTTAATTCCAAATCGTAATTATTTTTTTATAATCAATAACTAAAGAAATAAGTAGCTGAAACTTTAATGAACTGTCCAAGACTCTAGGATAGGACACTTTTTAAAAATTTCGTATAACGGTCGCTACAAGGTTTAAGACAATCCTGGGAATAATTGAATGAGACCGCAAATTTTTTTTGACTATGAAATTAGTGAAAAGATATTTTGAGGGTCAGGAAATAAGTTGTGGACTCTTTCATTATTTCGAGGATTTTCTTTAAACTTGTAATAATCGTTATACGAAATTTTTATTAGGTTGCAACCTATCCTAAGGTCAATCGGTAGAAAATATAAGAGTTTTTAGTTTGTCAAACTTTTTTTGAGATTTTCCAACATCAAGTTCAAGTAATTAGTGAAAGAAAATCCGAAAACCGGGCTTTTAAATAAACTTTTTTTTTTTAATTTTCATATAGCTTTTAGAATGCTTGGGCAGAGAAAACAAAGTATTTCGAGGAGAAAATTGAATTAAAATTTTTTCTGGTATTGTCTGACATTTCCTCGTTAACCAAACAATAAAAAACGGATTTTAGTATTTTGAAACAATTATTGTATTCTCCCGTACTTCAGTTACGTGGAAGACCCTCTGAATCTGAATTAGTAGAAATTTTACTAATTTTATCAGTAGCATTATATCATGAACGTTATTTTTGCAAATTTGCAAAAACGTTTTCCTGAAGATTATCTTTTTAGTTATAAATTTTATTACTTGGTTAAAAATTCAACCGTTTTCTTGAAAAGACATCTTTTTTGGTTACAAATTCATCTGTTTTTTTTTTAAAGTCGTCTTTTTGGGTTAAAAATTCCGCTCTAATTGTAAAACTTCAAACTTTTGTTTAACATTCATATTTTGTTGCGGATATATTAACTGAAATATTTTTTGGATGAATATTAAGCTCTTTTTTTTAATTTAACTTTTTGATTTAAAAATTCTTCCGTTTTAGTAGAATTTTCATTTTTCTTGGGCAAAAATGCAACAGTTTGGTTGCAAAGTTAAAAATCTTGTTAAAAATTTTCTTTGGATGAAGATTGAACTATTTCTTTGAAGTTTTTTTTTTAATTTATCCATTTTAGAAGAAATTTCATCTTTCCTGAATAAAAATGTAGTTTTTCGGCTGAAAATTGAACTCTTTTTTTAAAATTTGTCAATTGGATTTTAAAATTAAACTGCTTGAGCAGAAGATACATCTTTCTTGGATGAAAATGCAACTATTTGGTTGAAAATACAAAAATTTTATTGAAAAGTCATACTGTTTGTTTGAAAATTTTGCTGTTTTGTTGAAAATTGAATTATTTTGTGAAAATTTACTTTTAGTTTAAATTTAAAGATTTGGTGTTAAAAAGAGAACTGAAATCTTTTATTTGAAAAAAACTTTTGCTTTAATATTTAATTACAAATTTATCTTTTTTAAGACTAATATAATCTTTATTGAGGAAAATGTAACTGGTTTGTTAACAATTAAACTGTTTTGTTTAAAAATGATACTTCTTTGTTAAAAATTCTATTGTCTTGTTGAAAATTAAAGTAGACTTTGAAAAAATGTGTCGTTTTTCATTAAAAATTTATCTGGTTTAGACATCTGATTGTTTATAATAATATAATAAATTTGAACATTTTAAATTTGTATTTGAAATACTTTTCTATTTCGTTTATAAAAGATTCTATGTTGAAAATATTACAAGATTAAAATACTGGTATTTAATTACGAATTATCGAGTAAAATAAAAAATTATTCAAAGACAAATCAGGGATTTTTGAAACTGAAATTCTCGGACACTACCTGATTGTATTAGCAATAATTAGCAAATTATTTCAAAAAACTAAAAATTCCAATTTAATAAATTTAAATGACAATAAAATCAATTTTAAAATCCTATTTAACGTCCAATAATCAAGTTATTATTCAAAATTCCTTAAAATAACCAAGAATCCAAAGAGAAAATTTGGATAACCCCCATAAAATCTACCTATCGAAATTTGCAAAAAAAGAAAAAAATTTCTAAAAAAGAAAAGAAAAAAATTTTTTTTAATCAAAAAAGAGGAAAGAAAAACGATAAGGCAAATGAACATAATCACTTCCCTTATCTTTTAATTTTTTGCGCCTTTTTATTTTCATTATTATTAATTCACAATAAAAATCCTGAATTATTCTTAATTCTCTGAAAACTCTTGAATTTTCAGAAGTTTTTTAAAGTCTCTGAAATGTTTTAAATTCTATGAATTCTTTTTGTTATTTTTTTTAATTATCTGAATTAGGTTGGAATTTTCTGAGCTTTTTAAACAATTCTGCATTTTTTTATTTTTACAAGACTGCTGAATTTTTCTAAAGTTTTTTAATTTTCTTGAAACCTTTACAATACACCAAGCATAATTTGGAATTTCTCCAAGTCTTTTGTATTCTCTGAATTCTAATCAATTTATTGAATTCTTCTGAATTTTCTGAATTTTTCTCATTTGTCTGAATTCTTAAAAATTTTCTAAACTCTTTTAAATTCTCCGAAATCTTTTAAATTTTATAATTTTTGTTGTAATTTCTTAATTCTTCTAAAATCCTGTGTATTTTTTTAAATTTCTAAACTTTTAAAATTTTTCTAATTTGTTTGAATACTCGCGATATCACTGAATTTTTCAAAATATTTTAAAATTATTTTTAAATCATTAGAATACCCTTCGAGTAATTTGAACACCTTTATATCATTTTAATATTTTTTTAAATTCTTAAAGCGCAAAATAATTCACAGTGTTCAAGTCTATTCACAGAATTTAAAAGAATTTAGATAATTAAAAAATAAAGAATACAAAAGAATACAAAGAATTCAAAATATTTAAAAGAATTCAAAAAAATTCATAAAACTCATCAGTTTTACAATTCAGAGCAATTCAGAGAAGTTAGAGAAATCAGAGAATTCAGCTAAAATCAGATAATTATTAAGAATTTAGAGAATTCGGAAGAATTGAAAAGAATTCCCAGAGTGCAAAAGAATTTAAAGGGTTGAACAAAATTTACTGAATTCAAAAGAATTTAGATAATTTAAAAAATGAAGAGAAAATAAAATAATTCATAGAAAACACAAAAATTTAAAAATTATTAGAGAATTCATAATAATTCAGGAGAGTTTTAGAAAACATAAAAGACTTGAAGAAATTCGGAACAATTTAAATTAAAAATTAGAAATACAAAAGAATTCAAAAAATTTCAGTGAATTGAAAAAATTGAGATTATTGAAAAGTTAGTAGAGAATTCAGAATAATTCAGAAGAATTAAAAATATATGAAAGGCTTGGAAAAATACAGAGCAATCCATGGTGTATTGTAAACATTTCAAGGGAATACAGAAAATTTTTAAACAATTCAGATTTGATTATTTATTAATATAATTCATCAAATTAAAATAAAAATATAATAAAAAATATACCAATTGTTGATTCATATAACTTTTTCAATTAAAAATTTCTTTTCCAACTCATTTATTAAATTTATCTTGATAACTCAAATTAATTTTATGCTTAATATAAACTTGAATATTTTTTTATTGTTTATTCATTGATTATTAATACTATTTTTTATGTAATCAAATTTAAAATCGAATCATTAATTTACGATGAATTAATTTTTCAATGACATAATGCCAATTGAACTCGTATCTTAAAGTAACTTTTAAAATTTAATTGAAATTGAAAATAATATTTTTAATACTTCATTCCTAAAATTTGTATTTCAAGTTAATATAATTTATTTCATTTCATATCTTGATTTGACTTAACTTCAAACTTAATTTATTTTAATTTATAACAATTATTTAAATTCAAAATTTTTGGTTTATAACTCTTTTTCTCGCATTTTTATTTATATAATTTATTAACTTCAATAATTTTTGATCATGAAATCAGTACATATTTTTGATTTTAATTATTAACAATGTAAACAAGAGTGGTCTCATTAATTGGGTAAATATATGTTATTTAAAAATTCTTAACCTTACTTTTGTTTTATTTATAAAATTAAAGAACTGTATATTCATTTAATTTCGCATTTTAAAGGACCCCATACCAAATGTACAGTAAATGACACTTTGGAAAAAATTCTAAAAAATTTTTTTTTTTTAATTTTTGAATGTGCGCACAGTGGGAGAAAAAAAACATTTTTTGGACAAAAGCCGACTGACAGTGCAATTCCTAACGGATTTTGATTTTTCTTTTTTAGAATTGACTGGCAAGCATCTAGGTATAAAATTTAACTGTGCAATTTTGATTTCAACTAAACAAAATTTGTTATTTAACAAAACATTTACAACTTTATGTTGCTAAATTTTTCCATTATATCATTTCTTCTGAAGTTTAGAAATTCGTTAAAAAAGGTCATACATTTTGACCAGTTAATTATGAAAAGGCTTGATTTTCTTTTTGCGGGATCCACTTAAAATTTTTTGTCTGAGACTCCTTGCTATCATATTTTTCATAGTGAACAAAAAACGTTAATTAATTCAACAATTTTTATAAACAAATGCTCATTTTGACCATTTTTTATTAATAGGCTTGATTTATTTGCAGGGTTAATTAGAAATATCTTGCAAAAGAATCAGTGCTATTATATTTTTAATAGTGACAGAAAATGATAATTATTTAAACGATGTTCATAAACAAATACACATTTTGACCATTTTTTTATGAATAGGTTAAATTTTTTCGCGATCAATGCGAAATATCTTGAAAAAGAGTCCTTGCTGTAATATTTTTTATAGTGTCAAAATGAGCATTAGTTTATAGAAATTGTTTAAATAATTAAAATTTTTTGCTCACTATGAGAAATATGATAACAAGGAGTCTTAGCAAAAACATTTTGAGTTGATTTCGTAAAAAAATCAAGCCCTCTCACCAAATAATGGTTAATATGTGCAATTATTTATAACAATTGTCACTCTAACCTAATAATAAATTATTTTTTGTAAGCTTTAGATTGATTCATGACCTTTTTTAATGAATTTCAAAGCCTTTGAAGAAATATTGTCACGGACAAAATTAGCAACAAAAAGTTGTAAGTTTGTTGTTAAATAAATAATTTCTGTTAGGTACTAATAAAAAATGAACAACTAAATGTCATACCTGGAAGCCTTACGGTCAATTATAAAAAAGAAAAATAAAAATCTGTTAAGAACTGCACTGTCAGTCGATTTTTATCAAAAACATGTGCTTTTCTTGCTCTGTGCTGCGGTGCGAAAATCAACGAACTAAAAAGATTAATGATTTTTTGTGTATACAGTATGTTTTGGGGGGTTTTTGTATTAATTTTAAAGTACGTTTTAACATCCCTTAAAAATTAAAACCAGGAAAATGACATTCCTTAATGAATAAAGACGTAAGAGATGTTCTGAGTGAAATATTCCTATCCTGATATTTCACTCAAAACATCCCTTGCATTTTGGTTCATTAGGAAA
>NC_046661.1:149153411-149197538 GCF_010883055.1 Belonocnema kinseyi | reverse complement strand
TAATAATAATTTTATTCTTAGTCATAACACCATTTTAAGGGCGAGCTTGCACAAAACTGTTACAATCTGAAAAAACATGCAAGCTAACTTCAAAGTTGTTTTTATTATGACTTTAATTTACTTATGTTATTATATATTATAAGTATTTATATTTCAATTGTTATTACTATTTTTATCTTTGAAGTGTAAGTGCACTTGAGTTACATTTTTGAGATAATTTTTTCGTGTTTGGAAAAGTACAGTGTAAGTTATCTTGGGTTGTTTTTTCCCGAACCTTGACATCAATTATGAGAATGAACATTCGTACATAATAACTCAAGATTACTCACATCGCAAATTTTCCAACACGAAAACATTATGACAAAGAATGTAAGTCAAGTGTAATTACACTTGAACGATAATAATGGCAGTAATAATTAAAATATAAACATTCATAATATATAAGAACATAAATAAATAATATTAATTATAAATGGTTCAATTATATACTTGGTTTTAAATTATATTCATAATATTATTAATGTTAATGATATTATTGATATAATTAATAACAACTTTGAAACGAGTTTGCAGGTTTTTCAGATTGGAACAGGTTGGTACAAGCACACCTTAAAGCTGGTGTTAATATTAATGATAATAATAATATTATTATTATCATTCATACCCCATACATATATGCATATATACATACAAGCAAACATATACATATATATATATATATATATATATATATGTGATTCATTTCTTTTCAGATATTTTAATCAGAACATACCATATTCTTGCTATGATTGCTTCCTCTACTGATTTGAGAGTGATTTCAAACAGTAAATTGGATAAAAAATCGCTTGCGATTTTAGTTACGAAAAAATGATGATTTCTATACTTGGATGTTAAAAAGTTTTGGATTTCTACAATACTACTGCAAGACTTCTATAACAATACAAGCGTAACGTAAAATTGCAAACATAGCATTAGAACGTTTGTAAGATAAAAATTATTGTGCACAATGAAATCACGGAATTATTGAAATTTAGGGAATTCATTCAATTGAAGGAATTTTGGGAATTCACGAAATTCACGGAATTCACGAAATTCACGAAATTCACGAAATTCATGAAATTCACAGGATTCAGGAAATTTACAAAATTCCCGGAATTCATGAAATTGAAGTAATTAATAATAGATTCTGCTAAAATGTATATTTGATAGAATTAGTTAAAAGCTTATAATTAATTAAAGTTAAACTAGCTAAAGTTAGCTTCCAATTAATTTGTTAAAGCTTTAAATTATTTGAATTTTCAATCAAATAATGGTATAATGCCTTTTTTTGAAAAGATTGAATATTTATTAAATAATTCTGTTAAATCTTAAATTTTCTGAAATTATTTCAAAATAAAAAAAAGACATTCAGAAATTTAAATTTAAATATTAAAAAATGTATGAAATTTAAAATAATTCGATTTTTACAATGAGAATAATTGTTTAAAGCTTTTTATAGTGTAAGCTATTTAATTAATTTTTAGCTGATTGATTTTTACAACAATATTAAATTACATAGCGTTTAATTCGAGATGTTTTAAATTGAGTAACATGAATTGATTATTTGCTTTCAGACATTACTTAAAGATTATTAATAAATTAAACATATAGAAATTCTGTTCCAAATTTAAAGAAAATATAATTTAAAAATTATTAAAACGATAAAATGAAAACGATTGTTTAATGCTTTTTATGTTTTGAACTGATTAACTACTAATTGAATCTATTAAAACTTATGATTTCTGGGATTAGTTTGAAATGTTATTAATAAATCCAATTTTCAGAAATATAAGCTCAAATTAAAAAAATATGTTAAGTAAAAATTATTTGAATGCTTCAGTGAAAGTTATAGTTAAATTCTTCTCATATTGTGAAATAATTAATTAACTATTAGCTGAATAATTTTGTCCAATTATTAAATTAAATAAAGAATAAAATTTAGCTTCTTAAAATTAGGTGACATAAATTGATTATTTATTCGAAGGTTATATAATTGAATAATGGATATAATTTGCATAATAAAAGTTTATTTATATTAAAAAACGTCCCTATTTCAATTAAATAATGTTTCAAATGATTCTGATGTTGTGAAATGGGTACCTGCAATCAATTTTTTGATTGATATGTTAATCTGTTTGAATTTTTTTTAATTAATATAGAAAGTTACTAATAAATCAAATTTTCAGAAATGTAAGTGAAAATTAAAAAAAAATTATAATAAAAATAATTTAAGAGTCTGAATAAAAATTTTAGTTAAATGCTTTTTACTTTACGAATACATTCATTAATTATTACCTGATCTTTTTTAAATATTAAATTACCTAAAGATTAATTTGTTATTTCTTTTATTCAAGTAATATAAATTTATTATTTACTTCAAGACTACGTAACTTAATATTGGTCATAATTTGTATAATAAAAGTCTGTGAATGTTTAAAATACCTCCATTTCAGTTATATAATTATTTTTGTAAAGTCTTGCGACGCTAAATGAGCATCTGAATTCTAATTTCGAAATTATGTTCAAATATATTATTATTTTCGTGTAATAGTTTAAGATGTTATAAATAACTTAATTTTTCTAAAAATTTAGAATAAAAATTATTTGAATGCTTCAGTGAAAATAATTCCTAAATGCTTCTTATGTTATGAACTGATTAATTGCTTATTGTCTGATTAATTGTTTTACAATATTAAATAACACAAAGATTGGATTTTAAAGATTATTTAATTGCATGTTACATAGAATTTTTATAATTAAAGTTTCTTTACATTTAAAATACCCCTATTCCGGTTACATAATTTTTTTTAATTATAAAATTATGAATTCTGGGAATTTCATGAATTTCTTGAAATTTACGAAATTCACGAAATTCACGAAATACATGAAATTCACAGGATTCAGAAAATTTACAAAATTCACGGAATTCATGGAATTAAAGGAATTTCCAAAATCTACGAAATTCGCGGAATTTATGATATTCACTGAAGTCGCGGGAATCCGAAAATTCCTGGGATTCAAAGAACTTACGAAATTCGCAGAATTCACGAAATCCAAAGAACTCACGAAATTCGCAGAATTGATGGGATCATAGAATTCACGGAAATCAAGAAATTCAAGGAATTAACTGTAATCGCGTAATTGACGGAATTTAAGGCAATGGCGGAATTTATATAACGCCGGGGATCCCCAGAATCCATCAAATTCGCGGAATTCACATAATTCATGGAAATGAAGGAATTCACGAAATTTATAGAATTTGCGGAATTCATGGAATCCACAGAATTCGCGAATATAATGTAATTTACGGAATTCGTAAAATGTACGGATTTCATAGAATTCATGGAATTCATGAAATTTATGGAATTAGCGAAATTGATGGAATTCAAGGAATTAGTGGATGTTCATGAATTCTATGAACTCCACTATTTCATTAAATTTCACGACTTAGCAAAATTACGTGAATTGCTTAAATTTAGTGGATTTTTCGAATTTCAGGAATTCCTTGAAATCCGTGAATTCTTTAGATTCCATAAATTGCGTGGGTTCCGTAAGTTCCTTAATTTTCTTGAATTTAGTGAATTCCGCAAATTTGTTGAATTCTGTAACTTCCATGAATTCAATAAATCTCTTAAATAACCGTAAATGCCGGACGATATATGAATTTCGTGAACTATTACTCCGTGCGCGCTTACTTTTGTATTCATTTTCATCACTTACCAAATTTTCGAATAATTATTTTTTTGTTAAAATTTTTACCAAATAAAGATTCGCTGAATTATAATCTGAAATAATGTATTCAATGAATCCATGTAACGTAGAATTTACTATTACGATGAGTAATATTAAAGAGCGAGATATCATTCAAAGATTTAAATTTTTTTATGTCATTTTAGATTTTAGAGAAGCTGATGATTATCAGCTAAATAGATTTGTTATGATTGATTAATTAATTATAATTATATTTAATTATTCTAATTTAGATGCTTATTTAGCATCACAAAACTTTACAAAAATAATAATATAACTGAAATGGGGGTATTATAAACATTCACAAACTTTTATTGTATTAATTATGTCCAATATTAAATTACATAAACTTGAAGTAAATAATAAATTTATATTATTCAATTGAAAAAAATAACAATTCAATCTGTAGGTAATTTAATATTTTTCAAAAATCAGGTAATAATTAATTAATGTATTCATAAAGTAAAAAGCATGAAACTAAAATTTTCATTTAGACACTTAAATATTTTTATTATACTTTTTTTTAAATTTTTACTTTTATTTCCGAAAATTTGATTTATTAGTAACCTTTTATAATAATTAAAAAAAAATTAAAACACATTAACATATTAATCAAAAAATTGATTGCAGATACCCATTTCATAACATCAGAATCATTTGAAAAATTATTTAATTGAAATAGGGATGTTTTTTAATATAAATTAACTTTTATTATGCAAATTATATCGAATATTCAGTTATATAACCTTCGAAGAAATAATCAATTTATCTCACCTAATTTTAAGGAACTAAATTTTAATCTTAATTTAATTTATTATTAATTATTATAATTTATTAATTTATTATTATAATTAATTATTAATTATTATAATTTATTATATATTGTATATTATATTTTGACAAAATTATTCAGCTAATAATTAATTAATTATTTCACAATATGAGAAGAATTTAAATATAACTTTCACTGAAGCATTCAAATAGTTTTTACTTAATATATTTTTTTAATTTGAGCTTACATTTCTGAAAATTTTATTTATCAATAACATTTTAAACTTATTCCAGAAATCAAAAGTTTTAATCGATTCAATTAATAGTTAATCAGTTCAAAACATAAAAAGCATTATATAATTATTTCTATTTAATCATTTTAATCATTTTCAGATTATATTTTCTTTAAATTTGAAACAGCGTTTCTATATGTTTAATTTATTAATAATCTTTAAGTAATATCTGAAAGCAAAGAATCAATTCATGTTACTTAATTTAAAACATCTTAAATTGAACATGATCCATTTTAATATTGTTGTGAAAATCAATCAGCTGAAAATTAATTAAATAGTTTACAACATAAAAAGCTTTAAACAATTATTTTCATTGAAAAATCGAATTATTTTAAAATTTATATATTTTTTAATATTGAAATTTCTGAATTTCTTTATTTATTTTTAAATTATTTCGGAAAATTTTAAATTTAACAGAATTATTTAGTAATTATTTAATCTTTTTAAAAAAAGCATCAAATCATTATTTTGGTTGAAAATTTAAATAATTTAAGTTTTAACAAATTAATTGGAAGCTAAATTTAGCTAGCTTAACTTTAATTAATTATAAGTTTTGAACTAATTCTATCAAATATACATTTTAGCAGAATCTATTATTAATTAATTTATGAGTAAAGAACATAAAAATGATTATATAATTATTTTTATTAAAATGTTTATGTGCATATAATGTTGAAAACTGAATTCAGATGTTCGTTTTCCAACATCGCGAACATTAAAAAAAATGATTGTCATGGAGATATTTTAAATAAAAAACAAATTTTATTACAGAAATAATGGCCAATATTTAATTACTGAATATTCAATAATATTGAATTAATGCAAATAATGAATTTTGTGACTTAATTGCCAACAATTTATATTCAGTTTTTTGAAAAAAATCAGTCAATAGTGAGTAAATCAGTTCATAATATAAAAAGTAGTAATAAATTATTTTCATCTAAACATCAAAATAATTTGCACCCTATATTTTGATCAAAATTTGAAATAATAATAATCTTTAAAAATAATTTCATAAGAACTTAAAACATATTGACATCTAAATTCAAAGATGGAATTCAGATAATTATTCTTAAAAATCTAAAACATTAAAAACATTATGAAATTGGAATAGGAAAATTTTGAATATAGATAAACTTTTATTATACAAATCATATCCTATATTAAATAACATAAGCGCAAAACCAATAGTTAGTTTATTTTGTTAGCCAAACAATATTGAACTTAAATTTTGATACAATTTAGTATTGTTAAAAAAATTATTGAACTAATAATAATTAAGCAATCAATGAGTAAAAGAAATTGATATGTAGGTATCACATAAAATCGTTGTAAAGCTTTTGATTTGAATGGTTTTAAAGAGGGCCTTTAATCCGTTACTGGGATATACTATGATGGAATTTAAACCTTTGATCATAAATTCGAATAAAAAATGCTGAAAATCGTATTCTGTTCTTCGCTGTTGCGAGCAGCCTCTGTTTTCGAGTTTTTCCTCAGTATATTCTGGAATATGGATCGTATACTCGACATTTGGCGCGTTGCATATATGGATTTACGCGAGATGTAAAACTCTTTATCGAGTGCAAAACGGCGGGTAGGAAATTACCGGAGCGTGATGTGCGAGGGTTGCAAATTCGGGGGAAGGGTTACAGGGATCGATACTACCCCATCTCGTTCAAGGACATCTCCCCAGAGTCGAAAGGGGAGGCTTCTGCTCCTGTTTTCAGTGTACTAATACAAATATAGATATGTTTGCAGGATGAGTAATGTCTATGTATTTTTCCACCCTAGGGAAATTTTACTTATTTTAAACTACTTATCTTGAATTCGTATTCGAATACGCGCAGCAAGAGAAACTTTGTTTTAAACAAGTTTTTTAGTCAGTTTTGTCACTGTTGAAAAATTTATGTCGGAAACTTCCACTACGTGTATTGGAAGTTTATTTCCAAAACGTAAGGTAACGCTACAAAGCATAATATTTTAGTTTCCAAATTCTGGAATTGGTATGGTACCTTACATTTATTGGAAAATTAATTAACTTTCTTTCCTCTTTTTTATTTTTTTCCGAAAATTTTATTTTATTTTTCTTTTGTTTTTGTTTTTTTTTTGGGTTTTTTTTTTCAGATTACAATAGGGTTTTTTTGGTTTTCGTTTATTCGTTGTGGTCCAAATTTGGTGGATGGATTTTTGTTTTGCGTAACAGGATTTTTCATCAATTTGATTATTAGACGTTAAATGGGATTTTTAATTTGGATTTTGGTCTAATTTAAATTTCGTAAATATTGGAATTTTACAATACAAGTCGAGTCACCAGTAACACTTCTGTATAATACTTCCGGCTGGAATTATCGAAAACTTTTAAAGCGAAATTTAAAAAAAAGTGAATAATTTCTCAGGACGCTTGTTCCTAGCAGAAGATAAATAAATTTTCTGATGGCGCTAATACTTTTGTTATTATCTAGTATATAACAGGCGAATTCATGGAATTCATGGAATTTTAGGAATTCGTAGAATTGGCATAATTTACGGAATTCGCGGAATTCATATAATGCCCGTAATGTAAGGATTTCATGGAATTTGTGGTATTCATGGAATTCACGGAATTTACAGAATTTACTGAATTAAGGAATTGAAGGAATTTGTGGAATCCAAAGAATTTAGAGAACACAAGGAATTAACGGAATCCAAATAATTCACGGAATTCATTAAATTTAAGGAAAACACAGAATTCGTGGAATTTACGGAATTTATGGGATTTACGGAGTTCATAAAATTTATGAAATTTAAGGAATTCTCGAAATTCACGGAATTCGGCAGAGTCATGAAACTCATGGAATTTTAAGAATTTCTAGATTTAAAGTAATTCGCAAACTTCATGAACTTCGCGAAATTCATAGAATTCATGAAATACATGAAATTCACGAAGTTTGAGGGATTCGCGAAATTTAAGCATATTCCCGGAATGCATGAGATACATGAACATCTTCGAATTCCGTGAATTCCTTGAATTCCATAAATTCCATTTTCTTTTCATTCCATGAATCCTATAAATTTAATTACTTACTTGCATTCCTTGCATTTCTTGAATTATATAAATTCCTTAAATTTTGCTAATTAATTTAATTCCATGAATTCCTTGAATTTCATAAATTTCTTTAATTCCTTCAATTAATTGAAATCCATAAATTTTTTAATTACATTAATTCCTTGAATTCTATAAATCCCTTGTATTTCATAAATTCTTTGAATTCCATGAATATCTTGAATTTCACGAATTTCTTAAATTCCGTGAATCATTTGAATTTCATGCATTCCTTACAATTCATGAAATCCTTGAATACCATGAATTTCTTGAATTCCATGAATTCCTGAAATTCGATGCATTCCTTGAATTCCATGCATCCCTTGCATTTCATAAATTCCTGGAATTCCTTGAATGCCGTGCATTTCTTGAATTCCTTGAATTAATTAAAATCCATAAATTTCTTAAAGTCCATTAATTCCTTGAATTCCATAAATTCCTTGTACTCCATTAACTTCTTGAATTTCACGAATTCATTAAATTCCATGAATTCTTTTAATTCCATGAATTCCTTGAACTCCATGAATTCCTCGAATTCCATGAATTCCATACATTCATTGCACTTCATGAGTTCCTTGAATTCCATAAATTCCTTGAATTCTATGCATTCTGTGAATTCGATGCATTCCTTGAATTTCTTGAATTCCATGCATCCCTTGAATTTCATGAATCCCTTGAATTCCATTAACTCCTTGAATTAAATGAATTCCTTGAGTTCTATGAATTTCTTGCATGGCATGCATTCCTTAATATCATAAAATCCTTGAATTCCATGAATTCCTTGGATAAAATAAATTCCTTCAATTCCATCAATTTCTTGTATTCCATGAACTTCTTGAATATCACGAATTCCTTAAATTCCATGAATTCTTTAAACTTCATGAATTCCTTGAATTCCATGCATTCATTGCATTTCATGAGTTCCATGAATTCCTTGAATTCGATGCATTCCTTGAGTTCCTTGAATTTTATGGATTCATTGAATTTGATGAATTCCTTGAATTCAATCAATTCCTTGAATTCAATGAACTCCTTGAATACCATGAATTCCTTGAATTTCTTGAATTCCTTGCATTACATTAATTCCATGAATTTCTTGAATTCCTTGCATTCTATTAATTCCGTGAATTCATTACGCACAATGTTTGTTTGACAAATTTTTTAATACATGTATTGGAATGCAGTATTGAAAAAAAACCACTTTTTTGTATGTGGACACACTCCAACTCGGAATAATCTACCTTTTAATTATATTTGATCCCATTTCCAGAATTTAATAAAGCACCCATTTATAGTTTGCCATACACAAAACCGGAATAATCTACTTTTCAATTATATCTTATCCCATTTCAAATATTTGAAAAAATTGTTGGCATTTGGCCATACTTCAATTCTGCACAATCATTCTTTCAATTATATTTGAAGCCATTTTCAGTATTTAGGAAAATTGTTTAATGTTAGCCATCCCCAAATTCGAAATTCGGCATTACTTCACTTCGGCACAATCTTTTTTTCAATTATAATCCCAAAATTACAAAAAAAAAATGGTTTATTGCTGGTCGTACCCCAACTCGGAAAATCTACCTCTTAATTATATTTGATCCCATTTCCAGTATTTAAAAAAATTGTTAATAGTTGACCATACTTTATTTACTATATTTGTAGCATTTAAAAAAATACCAGTTTATAGTTGTCCCTACCCTAATTCAGTAAAATCTACCCCTTGATTATATTTGATCCAATTCCCAGAATTTGAACAACCACTTCTTTATGTTTGGCCAACCCCAACTCAGAGAAGTATATCTCTAAATTATATTTGACCCTATTTCCAGTATTAAAAAAAAACATCCGTTTATAGTTGTTTATACCCAAATTCGGAACAATCTACCCCTCAATCATATTTAATCCCATTTCTAGAATATAAAAAACCACCTGTTTATTTTTGGCCATACCCCAACTGGGACAAATCTACCTATTAATTATATTTGATCCTATTTTTATTATTTAAAAATACCTGTTTATAGTTGGACATACCCTAATCCAGCACAAACTATCTCTTAATTATATTTGATCCAATTTCCAGAATTTCAAAAACCACCCGTTTATAGTTGGCCATAAACAAAGACGGAACAATCTACTTACAAATTATATTAAATTCGATTTTCAGTATTAAAATAAAAAATTGTTTACAGTTGACGACACTATAATTCGATAAAATATTTCTTATAATTAGATTTTAATGCATTTCCAGAATTTAAAAATACTATTTTCAGTATTTAAAAAAAAAACACCTGCTTATAGTTGATCATACCTTAAATGAGAACAATCTACCTCTTAGTTATACTTGATCCCATTACCAGGAAAAAACATCTGTTTATAGTTTGCTATAACCCAAATCGGAAGAATCTATCTCTCAACTATATTTGATTCCATTTCCAGAAAAGAACACACTTGTATATAGCTTGCGAACTTCAACTCAAAAAAATCAATCTCTTAATTATATTTAATCCCATATCCAGTAATTAAAAAAGCACCCGTTTATAGTTAGCCATGCATCTACTCGGCATAAACTAACTCCTAATCATATTTGATCCTATTTCCAAACTTAAAAATAACACCTGTTTACAGTTAGCCATGGCCCAACTGAGACAAATCAACCATACCCTAAAGCAGAATGATATGCCTATTATTTATATTTAATCCCATTTACAGGGTTTGATAACAATTGTTTATGGTTGCTCGTACCTTAATTCGGCAAATATTTCTTTCAAATACATTCGAACCCATTTCCAGTATTTAAAAAACACCCATTTTTATTTTACCATATCTTAATTCACTACTATCTACCTCTTAATTAGATTTAATCCTATTTTTAGCATTTAAAAACACGTGCTTATAATTGGCAATACTTCAATTCGGCACAATATTTTTTTTCAATTATATTTAAACCCATTTCCAGTATTTAAAAAATTACCCGTTGATTGTTGACTCGAAAAAATCTACCTCTCAATCGATTATGATCCCATTTCCAGGATATAAAAAAACACCCGTTTTTAGTTGGCCATACCCGAACTAAGTTTGTTGGACATAGCACAATTCAAAACAATTTACCTCTCAATTATATTTGATCCCATTTCCAGTATTAAAAAAAATTTTATAGTTGACAATCTCTTAATTCGGCACAATCTTTCTTCTAAGTATATTTGAACCCATTTTCAGTATTATTTCCAGAACTTAACACTGTAAAATTCCCGATTTTAAATAAGTAAAAAATCTTTTTAATGGGCATTATTTTTTTATTAATAAAAATTCCCTACACTATCCAAATTCATCAAAAGAAGATGTTAGAAATATTTGAAATTTACGAATTAATAAATAACTGCGGAAGTCTAAGAATGGAAACAAAATTCTTGTTCAATAAACATTATTTATTAATAAAATATTGATAGACTGAATATTTTGAGAAGCGAAAAATTGGTCGTAATGCCTAATTTTTCTAATCTGTATTTTCAATATTTAATTATTGTATTCTTAATAATTAAACAACAATATTCATAATAAAATCTATAAATATTTTCAACGCAGTTACTTTATTAAGTTTCAGAGAAAAAACCATAAATTATCATAAAAAATACTTTTTTTAATGATAAATTTTTTAAAATTATTTATTGAAAGTTGAAAAATTAAAAATTAAAAAAAGTTGAATTAAAAGTTCTAGACTTGAGAACCAGCGATTTGTAGCAAAAAATTTTGAAACAAGGCCTTCATTTAAGTCGAAGAATACGATTCTAGTTTCTGTTTCTTATTTCCTTTCTTTTATTTTCTCGACTCGAATTTATAGGAGGTGGATTGCCTATTAACTCAACTTTGATAGAAGCATCTGCGTGTCAGGTTCGCATTATCAAAATTGGCTAGATAGGTTGAAATTCCTCGAAAAAGGTGGCTTACCTAAACATTATTTTAAAAAGGTATATGGTGGTCTCACGCGATTTTTTTCTATTCCAAGACGTAGACTAATAATTTTCTGGATTGAAAAATCAATAAATATGACTATATTTACAGGCTTCATGTATAATACATTTTCCGGATCAAAAGTATATTTTAAAATTAACTATAATACAGCATTAAAATTTTGAATAAATATTTATCTTTTACTTTTATGTTTTTATTTGTTTAACATTTTTTGGTTGTTCAAATTTCAGATATTTCCAATCAAAACGTTGACAACAATTTTTAAACTGTTTAAGTTATTGAAAATAAAAACGGATTTTCGACCCAATAATTTAATCCTCAGCCCAAAAGATGAATTTTCATATAAAAATCTTAATTTAAAAAAAAAACGAATTTAAAAAAAAAGTTGAATCCTAAACCAAACAAGATTTTCCATTCAGAAAAGAAGAAATATTAAGCATATTATAAATAGAAGGGAAAAATAATTTTTAATACCAAAAAAACATTCGAATAACTATTTTTTAAGTTTTTTGTTAAAGTACTCCTAAAATTGCCTTAAAACTCCTAGATTCGTTTTTGACGATTTTGCCAATTTCTTGCAATGCTTTAAAATATTTTAAAATATTATATTCAAAACAATTTTCCAAAATAAGGAATCACTATAAATCATCCTTTAAATTTTAAGAATCTTTGTATCGTGAAACCTTTTAAAATCTTTAAGAAACTTTAAAATTTTATTTGGAGATCTTTAAAAAGCGACGGTTTGGTTTTTTGAAATCTTTTGAAATTTCGAATTATTTTTGAAATTTATAAAAAACTTCTTAATGTTTTTTTAGAAATATTTTTAATTTTCCCAAAGTTTTGACAAAGTACTGCAAAATTAAACAAATTTCCTTAATAATTTTCAAATTCTCTTTTAAGAATTTTCTAAATATTTTAGAATATTTCGAAATCATTTTAAATATTCTCTTGGAATCAATTTTTGAAAACAAAAAATAATCAGAAATTCTCCCACAAAATTATGTAGAAAAAATTATTGTCTTGCAACATTTCAAAATTCTTAAAAAGCTTCTAAATTTTTCGTTTTAACTCTTAAAAAATCTACACTTTGTTATAAATTTGTAGATATCCTTTCATTTATTAATTATTTTTGTATGTTTTTATAACTTTTGAATATCTTTTTAAAACTTCTGAATATCTCTTAAATTTATTTTTTCCAAAATTTGGAATTTTGCAAAATTAAAAAAATTTGCTCTACGATCTTCTACATTTTTTTCCAAAATATTTTCAAATTAAAAAGTCAATGTAAATTTCTATCTAATCGGAAGCAACAAATTTTATGATCTTAATATATTTCAAAATCTGTTCAAAGATTTAGAAAATTTATTTAAATATATTCGAAAATTTTAATTATTTTTAGAATTACTTAAAATATTTTAATATTTTAAATGATCTTAGAACCTTTTCAAAAATTTTAAAACTTCGAAATATCATTTGCAACAATAAAGTTTTTTTTCCTATTTTTCTTAAAATTCAGCACAAAAAAATTCCTTAACATCAAATTTTAAATGATAGCATAGCCCCAAAAAGAAGGAGGAGTTCGTATGAATCCGACTAGTCAATTTTGATGTATTTTTGGTCGCTGAATCCGAAACCGTAGTCAAAACGCCGAAGCTAGCTTTTTTCTGCCTAACCTCAAAAAATACTGTTTGTGCATATTTTACAGAAAAAAAAACATAAGTATAAGTTTGAATCGACCACCCTGGTCAATTCTTACATATTTTAGTCGCTGGATCCGAATCCAAAGGAGGAGTTCTTTAATTAGATCTTATTTTCTTTCTAATCACAAAAAAATGAACGAAAAAAGTAGTTTTTTAAAGATAGGAAGAAAACGAAAGGCTAAAGCTACCTTCGGAATTCTGTCTTTGGAGTTGGATTCAGCGACCTGAAATACATAAGAATTGATTAGTCTGGTCCGTTAGAACACCTAATTCTCTTTTTGTGGGACTGTGAAACGTGCGATATGAATTTTTTCAGGTTGAGAAATTTTGAGGTTAAGAAGGAAAAAAGAGTTATCTTGGAATTGTGACTTTGAATTTGGATCCACCGACCTAAAATACATCAGAATTGACTAATCTAGTCTGTTGAAATTCCTACTCTCCTTATATTGCTATAGGTCTGTGAATTGAACGAAAAAACCAATATTTTTTTAAGTTAGGGAGAAAACAAGAGCTAATTTGGAGTTTCAAATTAGGATTCGGATTCAGCGACCAAAAATGCGTAAAAGTTGATCATAGTTGTTTGGTCTTTCGCACAATGTGACAAAGAACAATTTCTTTCTTTTAAATTAAAGTTAATAAAATTTCCCATGAATACGTCATGGCCGATTTTAATACTGTAACAAAAAATTATTTTAATTTAATAAAAAAAAGAAAACTTTCTTTTAGAAGAGCACCGGTTTTTGAGAAATACTGTGATATTGTTTGTAATACGTAGAATCAATCAGCTAAAAATCCCGGAAAGTTCTCTGATAGCTTAGAAAATGCAAAAAAGTATTAAATTTTTTATAAACAAATAAGTGAGTGAAAATGGATTCACACAGATTGACAGTGTTTTGTCATATAATTCGCACTAAATTCGAATATTTTACAGACAACAATAATTTTTTAATTGTGTTTATGTTAGGCAATAATTAATTTGTTATTTTATAAACAAATTTCTTGAACAATTATCCACATCTAGTATTTATAATGAAATAAATGAAAAAAGTTTTTTCTACTGAATTTGTTAGAAGTTATATGAAAATATCACTTATCAGTTTTAGCCATCCATTAAAAAATATGTGTTGTTTAAATAATTTTAATTAACAAATGCACTATCTGGCTTTTTTCTTGAGGTAAAAACCTGTTTTTTTTTACTTAATGGAGTGTAAATAGTCAAATCGTGGACCTTTAGGGAGCTCACGCGACAATCAACCATTTTTATTGTTAACAACAATTATTTAAACAAATTTTTATCATCCTTGATATTAGAAAACAACGTTACTTTAAGGTATCAGCAACTATTAATAACTGTTTTGGAAACTTTTTTTCAAGAAACCACAGAAACAATTTGATATTTGTTATTGTTATTAATAATTTTATAAAAAAATATTTGTCTTCTCATACGTTATTTCTGAAAAATTTGCTCAAAAATGCAAAAACAGAATTATTTAATTTATTGTTAAATAATTAATTTGAATTCAAATTTTCTCTTTTAGAAATAATTTTTTATGATTTAAATTTTCATTTGGAAGCAGCTATTTAGAAAATTCCAGAAAATTCAAAAGAACAAACTGAAAAAGGGCCACTTAAAGTCTTATTCAAGCAGTATGCAATCAATCAGGTCTTCCAGATGAACGAGTGCGAGATTTTCGAGAATTTCGCCCCATCAATTTTATTGGATACGATGGGAAACTTATAACCTCAAAGTGAATAATAATTTTGTCTAAAATAGAACCAATAGATATATTTTATATGAAATTCTTTAGAAGAGCCTTTTCGACACTCTGAAAAATCCGAGAGATTTTTCATAGCAGTCATACTTTTTTTCTACGTTGAGAAAGATCGATTGCGTCGAGACGACAGATGATACCTGGGAAAATAAACTGATATTCAGAGATATACGCGAGAGGCAGGTGGTAGATAATGCTTCAAATTGTAGACGATAGTCAAAATAAAAACTTATTCTTCAGAATTTTTCGGTTTACAGGCTTAGAGAGACTTACAGATACTTACGTCGACTTACGTTAACTTACACCTACTTACATCGACTTACAGTGGTTTACAGAGACTTACATAGATATACAGAGACTTCCGGAGACATTTTTTAAACTCTTTGAATAAAAATATACAAATTTTAATTTGTTAAACATTTAGTATAAAAAACTAAAGTAAATTCAATTTTTGAAATAGCTTTACGGCGTAATCCTTTTTACGCTTCATTACTCATCATTACGTATTGCTACGTAGTGTTACACCATTAAAATTTAGGCATCGCTTGAAATTTTAAAATTAACCTAAGATTAAGCTCAAAAAATTATTTAAAGAATAAGTAAACTTTTGAAGTTTTTTTATTTGTTAACAATTATTATTATCGCAAAAAATACATACATTAATATTGTCACAATTACAATTTTTAGACTAACAATGATAGAAAATATATTTATTGAGAATGCGTAATTAATATAAATGAGTAATCGGTATTGATAATAATTAATGATTAATAATAATAATAATAATAAGGAATTAATTTTATTCAATAATTTATTATTTTATTAGGCAGTCATACATTATTTAACAACAATAACAATAGTGGATTGCTATCGAAGTTTTAACAAAAGTAAAAAAATTTATTATACATTTGGTTGTGTAAAAAAACTAAATTGAAATCCTGCAAAATTTCCAAATAATGCATTCTGTAATTGAAATTGTTTAAAGAATTATCAATTTTTATCGATATTTACCATTGATTGCGCTGAAAAAACAAAATTTCGAAATCTGATAATAACCAAAATAGTGCATTTATTAAATAAGATTGTTTAAACAGTTATTAATTTTTATTGCATGAACGAATATAAAACTAAGATTTCATTACCAAGATGATAATTTATACATAAAAATTAGTTCGTTATTAAAAAATTTTTTTTACCAATTTTAATTTTTTCCGTTTTTGATCGATTCTGCCAAAAATGTAATTATTCCGTCAAAAAATACCTGGTATGAATAATTTTTTATAAATTTTTCTTATGCAATGACAGATTATTTATTAAATTTCATTAATTCAATTTCAAGCTTTTTGTCCCTAAAGTTGAATGTTTAACAAAGTACGTAACTTTTTGAACAGGCTTAAATTTTTAACAAAAAAATTAATTTTCAACGAAGGATAATTTTCTACTGAAATAAAATAAATGCTTAAAAAACTAAATGAATTTTCAACTAAAATGGATTAATTTTCCAATAAACAAATACATTTTTAACATAAAAAGATTAATGTTTCACGAAATAGTTGAATTTTTATTAAAAGAATTTAACTTTCCACAAAAATAAGCTTAACAAAAATTGTTGTATTTCCTACAAGGTAGATCAATTTTGCACCACATACTTAAATTTTCAACCAAATAAATGAATTTTTGACCGAGAATAATTTTCTATACAAAAAAGAATTTTCAATTAAATACGTGATTTTTTAAGTGGAAAGGATTACTGTTAATTAATTAATTAATTAATTTTCAACTAAAAAATATTCATGTTCCACAAAAAAATTAATTTTTAACCTAAAAAGATTAATTCCTCAACAAAATTGTTGCATTTTTCATGACGTACTTAAATTATTGACCAAAAAAATTAATTTTCAACAAAGAATACTTTTCTTCTTAAAAAAAAAGAATTTTTAATAGAAAACTTAAATATTTAACTAAAAAAGATTAATTATTAAACAAAAAAATAAACTTTTAACCCAAAAAGATTATTTTTGAACAAAATGGTTGAACTTTCAATATAATACCATTTTTTTCCAGAAAAAATTTTTAACAAAAATTGTTGAATTTCCTACAATTTAGATGCATTTTTTACCTCATACTTAAATTTTTAACCCAAAAAATAAATTTTCAATAAAAAATAATTTTCTACTGAAAAGCAAGCTAACTTTTAACTAAAAACATATTATGTGGGACCAAACAAATGAATTTTTAACCTAAAAGATGATTTTTTAACAATATGGTAGAATTAAAAAAAAAAAAAAGATGAATCTTACAAAAAAAATAACTTATCTACAAAATTGTGGAATTTCCTAAAAAGTAGATAAATGTTTCACCACATATTTGAATTTTAATACAACAAAACTAATTTTCAGCGAAGAATAATTTTATACGAATTAAAGAAATTTTAAATAAAATACATAAATTTTCAACTACAAAAGATTAATGTTCAATTAAACAAATGAATTTTTAACCCAAAAAAGGTGAATTATCAATAAAATGTTTAAGCTTTTAATAAAATTGTTCAACGTTCCAGAAAACCATGTCTTTTCTGCATAATTGTTGAATTTACTACTATTTAAATACATTTTTTACCGCATACTAAAATTTTCAACCCAAGAAATTAATTTTCAATCGTAAATATTTTTCTAAAAAAAAACGAATTTTTAACTTAAAAAATTGTATGCTAGACCAAGCAAATTAATTTTCAACCTAAAAAGATGAATTTCTAACAAAATGGTAGAATTTTAAAGAAAAATGTTGAATCTTAAATCAAAAAATTATCTACAAAAATGTGGAATTTCCTAAAAATTAGATAAATGTTTCACCACATACTTAAATTTTGAAACAACAAAATTAATTTTCAATAAAGAATAATTTCCTACTAATAAAACAAATTTTTAATAAAATACTTGAATTTTTAAATAAAAAATAAAAATATTTTACCACAAAAATTAATTTATAACAAAAAAATGACATTTAATCAAATGTTTAAATTCAAATAAAATTTTTTTATTTTCTACAAAACCATGTCTTTTCTGCATAATTGTTGAATTTCCTACAAGCCAGATACATTTTCCATCACCTACTTGGCTAGTTAAATTTAAAACCAAAAAAAAATAATTTTCAACCAAGAATAATTTTCTACTAAAAAACAGAATTTTTAATAAAATACATGAATTTCAAGAAAAAACGAAGAATGTTTAACCACAAATGAAACAGTAAAATTTCCAACCCAGAAAATTTATTTAAAAAAAGGGAAAAATATGCCCCTCACCAAAAGTTTACATATCATGTATAAAAGTAATATAAAAAGAGTTTATGAGACTTTAAGTAGACACTTGGAGGAAAATATGGATTTTTTGTTTTCCTTGAAAAATTTACGAACATGCGGAAAGGAGTGCAGAAAAAGCAATAATGTTAAAAGACGCACAAAAAAATTGGATTAGGCCAATAAGGTGGCGCATATTTTTTCGAATTTACGAGGCACTCAATGGTGTTTCTCAGCGAGTCTAATATTACCGTAAGGCCCTGACAGTAAGGTCATGAGTACATCGACATGTAACATGTATTTGTCATTTTTTTTTCATTTTGTCATTTAGCATTTAGTATATATGTATATATGTATGTGTATGTATGTATATATATATATATATATATATATATATATGTTGAAGAAAAGACAAATTTAGCCGACTTCTTAGACCCAGATCCGCACATATGCGGTTCGCCGACGTTATTTCTGTTTTGGTACGAACGACAGCATCCGGTCCATGCTGGACAAACCTCGAAATTAGCCAGCTCCCTCACTTAACTTAAAAACCATAAATTTGTCTGATATTCACATTTTAAATTCCTTGAAGGATGAAAATAACTATTTCGACCGATTCTATTTGCCCCACATTAACTTTGATTAAACTTAGGGGATAATGAGAAAATGTTGACCTCTGAACTCTTACCTTGGACTTTTAACCTTTGACCTTTGACCATATGACTGCTAGTTTTTGAATTCTCAACTTTCACCTTAGACTTTTAAGATTTTACCCTTGAGCTTATATTTCAACCTATGACTTTTGACCTTTGACTTTCAGCCTTTGACCTTTGGCCTTTTATCGCATTTTCGGAAAAAATTTGATTTCTACTGAAACAGATGAATTTTTATATCAAAAAGATAAATTTTAAAAAAAGTTGTTGAATTTTCGCTAAAAAAAAGGTTTCAGTTGACTTTTTACGATTAAAATATGAATTTTTAAATAAGAAATAAGTTTTTATAATAAAATTGAAGTCCAAGTTTTCACCAAAATAGAAGACTTTATCAGAATTGTTAACTTCTTTACCAAATAGTTGAATTTTAATTCAAAAAAGATTCTTGTTGACTTTTGAAGATCAAAACTGACATTTTTTAACAGAAAATAAGTTTCTACGAAAAAATTGAATTTTCAACCCAAAAAGATTTTTTTTTTTATGCAAAGAGGCTAAATTTTTAACAAAATAGTAGAATTCTCTACTAAATATTTGCATTTTCATCCAAGAAACATGAATATTGTACTAAAACAGATTAGTTATTAATCAAAAAGATCATTTTTAAGGTGAACTTTGATTTAGAAATTATTTCAGTTCATTTTTCAAAATCGAAATATAAATTTTTAACAATAAGTACATTTTCTACTAAATAGTTAAATTTCCAAGAAAGTGATAGAATTGCTAACCAAAAAGTATGACTTTTCAACAAAATAGTTTAATTTTCAACCAAAGAGTTGCATTTTTGACAGAGAAAATTTTAATTGAAAAAATAAGAAGATAATGAATAGTTGAATTTTCATTCCGAAAAGATGTGAGTTCTCTTTTTAACACTAAAATATTAAATTTAAACAAAACTTACATCTTCTACAAAGTAGTTAAATTTATAAAGAAATAGTAGGATTTTCCAAAAAAAGTATGATTTTTCAACAAGATGTGATTTCTGCTCGAACAGGTCAATTTCAAAATCAAAAAGACAAATTAAAAAAATTGAGTTGAATTTTTACCTAAAAAAAAATAAATTTGCTTCTAAGCACATACATACGAATTTAAAACAAAAAGTAAATTTTCTATGAAATAGTTGAATTTTCAACAAAAAATTTTCATTTGTATCCAAGAAAGATGCAATAATTCTACTAAAATAAATAAACTGCTAAAATAAACAGAAAATTTTTGAGAAAAAATAGGTTTTCATCCATAATTATTTCAGTTGACTTATCAGTAACTAAATATGAATTTTAAACGAACCATTACGAAAATAGTTGAATATTTATCCCAAAAAGAAAATTTAACCAAGAAAAGTGTGTTTTTTTAAGAGAATGTTAAATTTTTAACCAAACAATGACCTTTTTTGCGAATTTGCAAAAACTAAACAATTTTTAATAATCTCCGACTTTTAGCCTTTGACCTTTGACTTTTAGCCTTTGACATTTGACTTTTGGCCTTTGATCTTTGACCTCTTATCGTGTATTTTGATTTATGACATCTCACTTTTGTTATTTCATAGCTCACCTTTCAACTCTAAACTTTAAGCTTTGACTTTCTAGTCTTCACCTTTGGCCTCTGATCTTAGATTTTCATCTATGAATTTTCATCAGCACCTTCATTCAACTTAAAAGCCATAAAATCCTCGGATATCACATTTTAAATTCCTTGAAAGATAAAAAATATGCATCTTAACCGTTTTTATTTAATTTAGATTAACTTTTATCAAATCAAGGAGAGAAAGACATAATTTTTACTTATGATATGAGATATAAGGTCAAATGTTAAAAGTCAAAGGCGATCCTTTTACTTCTCTGTACCGAAATTAAATAACAATCAATACAAAATTGATAGGAATAGTTGCAATAGTTATTTTTTATTTTGAACGAATTTATAAAAATAATATGAGACCTTATGATTTTTAAATTAAGTACAATCAAAGAGAAGAAGTCAAAGATAAAAGGTTAAAAGTCAAATGTAAAAGTTCAGAGTTGAAAGGCAAGCGTTCAAAGGGCAAAAGTTAGGGACCTTAGGTTAAAATATAAGATCAGAGGTCAAAGGTGAAAGGCACCATAGTGACTGGTCAAAGAAATAATGCAAGGTCGCACCCCTACTTCTTTTCCAACGCCACGTGGAGGCGGGAAGGCACCCCTGTGATTAGTCACAGAAATTAATAATAATAATAATAATAATATTAATAATAATTGATCATAATAATCCTTTTCCAACGCCACGTAAGGGCGGAAAGGCCCCCTAATTAAAGGGTGCCTAAAGGCACCCCGGCTTTTTATACACAACCTTTTGTATATGGCATTTTAGTAGGGCTTCACTTTACCTAAAAACAATAACTTTCATTGAACTTTAATCTTTCATCTTTTATTCCAACTGCTGAATTCTGAACTTTCATCTTTGAAATTTAACCGATGAACTTTGTCCTATGAATCAATAAAATCTTATCGTTGACACTTAGCATTTGACCTTTGACCTCTCATCTAAGATTTAAATGTTAACCTATGACCTTCCTTTTATATCTACGATCTTGACTTCTTGAATTAAAATTTTAATCTGTTACTTTATATTTTAACCCTTGATCTCTTAAATTATATTGTCACCTGTGACCTCTAACCTTTAACCCCCATTCTAATATTGTTGAGCTCTGAGCTTTGAACTAAGAACTTAAACCTTTGACTTTAACCTATGACTTTTAACTAGCCCCCTCAATTATGTAAAAACCATAAATTTCTCCGATATAATTATTTAAACAGTAAGTATTTAAACAAATTTTGATTATTTTAGATAAGTTTTTATCGAATTCTTGACTTACGAACTCTTGCCTTTGACCTTAGACTCTTTTTTTGTTCACCTTTTATGTTAAATTCAAATATAAACCTAACCTTTTAATTCTTAACTTTAACCTTTGATATTTCACTTCTGAGTTCTGACCTTGACCTCTTATACTATATATTAATCCATAATTTTCAACAGTTGCCTTATTTAACTTAGAAACCATAAATTTCTCTCGTATGATATTTTAAATGCCTTATAGGATAAAAATAACAATTTACAATAATTTCTAATTATTCTTTATCCATTTTTATGAAATTTGGAAGACATGTAAATAATTTTTACCTTTAACCTCTCACATTTGACTTCACTTATGACCTTTGACCTCTTCTCCTATCTTTTAATCCGTGACCTATCACTTTTGACCTCAGATCTCATATTGTAGAGATTTCATTTTTACACTCTAAAATTTCACCTTTTTCCAAAATGTGCGATTTTCTAAAAAGTAGATAAATTTTTCACTAAATACTTTAATTTTTAACCAAGAAAATTAATTCTTAACAGAGAATAATCTTCAAGTGAAAATAGAACAACAAATTTTGCATAAATTATATATATTTTTCACTAAAAAAAATTAACTTTCAAACAAAAAAAAAATAAATTTTCAGCCTAAAAAGATAAATTTGTAATAAAATGGTTAAATTTTTAATAAAATAGTTGAATTTTTTACAAAACTGTTGAATTTCTTACAATATAGATAAATTTTTCAAGGCACACCGAAATTTTAATGCCAAATATTAATTTTGAACTAAAAATAATTTTCTACTTAAAAAAGAATGAATTTTCAATTAAATACATAGATTTTTAACTAAAAGATTAATATTCTACCAAAGAAATGAATTTTTAACATAAAAAGATAAATTTTTGATAAAACCGTGAAATTTTCAACACAATAGAAGAATTTTCAACGAAAAATTAAATTTTTTATAAAATTGTCGAGTTTGCCACCGAGCAGATGAATTTTTCACCAAATAAGATAATTGAACCCTCGATAAAAAAATCACTTTTCAAATAAAATTGTTGAATTTCCTATAAAATAAATACATTTTTCACCACATTTTTGAATTTTCATGCTAAAAAATTACTTTCAAAGAAGAATAATTTTTTAGTGAAAAAACAAATCTTCAAATTAAATACACGAATTTTTTAGTGAAAAAGATTACTGTTTAATAAGATAAAAAGAATTTTTAACAAAATGGTTTAATTTTACAATAAAATAGTTGAATTCGCTACAAGAAAGTAAATTTTAAGAAAATTCTGGAATTTCCTACAAAGTAGATAATTTTTTTACGACAGACTTTAACTTTAAGTTAAAAAATTAATTTGGTGAATTTTTAACAAAATTGGTCAATTTTCAATAAAATAGTTGAAATCTCCACAAAAAATTACATTTTAACAATAAAATTGTGGAATCCCCAACAAAGGAGATACAATTTTTACTACACACTTAAATTGCGTTGATAAAAAATTAATTTTCAATCAAGAATAATTTTCTTTGGAAACAAACGAATTTTCAATAAAATACATGAAGCCATTAATCACCTTTTTCAGATTGAATGATTATAGCCTTTTACATTTATCAGGGAATTTTGTTGGTCAGGCAAAATAAAGGATTTTGAAAAAAATAAAAATATAAGTGAATTTCTGTGTAAAGAAGACTAATTAACACTTTTTAGTTACTTATTATAGATAAAATCACTATAGTCACTTTAAAAAAAATCACTTAAGGCACTTTTCTTTCAATCAATTAACGCATAGATTAAAATAATTTGAAAGCATTATTTTTAATTATTTATTTTTAATATTAAAAGAATTATTTCTCTGAAAATAATTTTCAAATAGAAAAAATTAATTAATTGATTGTTTGAATGAATCTTTTCTGAATTTTCTTGAATTTTTTAAACTTATTTCAGGAAATTTGGAAATACTCAGTACTTTGAAGAGATTTTTAAAGATTAAAAAAAAATTGTAGAGTAAGTTTAAAAATGCGAAGGGATTTTCAAGAGCTTCAAGAAGTCTGAAGCGATTTCAAAATATTTTAAAGTATATTAAATATTTTGGATATTTTAAAAGATTTCAATACAATTTTCAAAGGTCTGAATAATTTCCAGAGATTTCAAAAAATTTAAGGATATTTTTTAAAAATTGGGGAATTTTCAGAAGCTTCAAGAAAATTTAAGAGATTGAAAAACATTTTAAAACATGTTAAAGTATTTGAAATATTTTAGGGTATTTTAAGAGATTTTAAGGCATTTCCAAGATATTACAAAATTTAAAAGGAATTTGAAAGATTTTAATGTTTTTAAGGGATTTTAAAAAAGCTGTCTAAGGTTTTAAAGAAGTTATTGAAAATTCAGAAGATGTGGAACGATTTTTTTTAAGGATTTAAAATATTTTATAGTCTTTTTAAACGTTACAAGAAATTTTCTATTAGTTTCAGTCATTCAATTGTATTTCAAAAGGATTTTAAATATTTGAAAAGATTCCGAAGAATTTTATAAATTTCTGATGGTTTCTTTAATTCGAAAGGATTTTAAAAGCTTTCAAGGTGTTTTATAAATTTTCATAGACGTCAGGAAAATCAGATTTCATAATGTTTTGATAGCTTCCAGAGGATTTGAAATTTATTTTAATAATTTTAAAGAATTTCAGAGAATTGAGAAAATTTTCAAAATTTAAGAATTCCAAGGAGGTTTAAGAGCTTAAAAAATTTTCGAACAATTTAAAAATAATTTATATAATATTCTAATTTTAGTGTATTTCAATAGATTACAAATAAGTTTTCATTAATTTCAGTCATTTAATTGGATTTAAAATATTTTAAAAGATTACAAGGACTTTTATAAAATTTCTGATGATTTCTTTAATTCTAAAGAATTTTAAAAGCTCTCAAGGTGTTTTATAAATTTCCGTGGACATCAGTAAAAGTCAGATTTCATCATGTTTTAATGGATTTCAGAGAATTTGAAATTTATTTTAATAATTTAAAAGAATTTCAAGGAATTGAGAAAATTTATTAATTTATTTAAATTCCAAGGAGCTTTTAAGAGCTTTAAAAATATTCGAGCAATTTCAAAAGATTTGATAGAACATTAAACATTTTAGTGTATTTAGGAGATTACAAGGAATTTTCTAATAATCTCAGTAATTTAATTGAATTTCAAAGAATTTTAAATATTTTAAAGGATTCCAAGGAATTTTATAAAAATTCTAAGGAATTATTTGGTTTGCAGGAATTTTTAAAACTATCAAGGTATTTTATACATTTTCTGGATTTCAGGAAAAATCACATTTCAGGATATTTAAATGAATTCCAAATAATTTTAAATTAATTTCAATTACTCAAAAGGGCTTAAAAGAATGTTGAAGATTTCAGGGTATTTTTAAAAATTCCAAGGAATCTGTTTTAAAATCTCTTAAGGTATTTTATGAATTTTCTGGATTTCGAGAAAAATCGGATTTCAGGATATTTTAATGGATTCCCGAGAATTTTGAATTGATTTTAATGTTTTAAAATAATTTCAAAGTATTAAGGCGAATAAAAAAAAATTCCAGAGAGTTTTTAATAGCTTTTTATAAATTTTGAGGAATTTCTAAAGATCTTATAGAATATGAAACATTTTAGTGTATGTAAAAAAATTGCAAGGAATTTTATATTAATTTCATTCATTTAGTTATATTTCTACAAATTTATAGTATTATAAAACTTTCCAAGGAATTTTATAAAATTTCGGACGATTTCTTTTATTCTAATCGAGTTTAAAAGCTCGCAAGGTATTTTATCAAATTTTCTGGAATTTAAAAAGAATCAGATTTTAGGATATTTTAATAAATTCCAGAAAATTTTTAATTTCAATGAATTTTGAAGATTTCAGCGTATTTTCAAAATTCCAAGGAATTTTGAAGAGCTTTAAAATATCTCGAGGAATTTCAAAAGATTGTGAAGAATTTTAAAAATTTTATGGAATTTTAAGAGAGAACACGGAATTTTTAATTAATTTTAGTCGTGTAATTGCATTTTAGATTATTTTAAATATTTTAAAAGATTCCAGAGAATTTTCATAATATTTGAGGATTTCTTTAATTCTAATAGGTTTTCAAAGCTCTCAATGTATTTTATACAATTTCCGGATTTTAAAAAGAATCAGATTTCAGGATATCTCAAAGAATTCCAGAGAATTTTAAATTAACTTTAATAATTTAAAAGGATTTTATAGAATTTTGAAGATTTTAGTGTACTTTGAAACATTTCGAGGAATTTTGAAGAGCTTCAAAAAATGTCGAGGAATTTCTAAAGATTTTATAAAATATGGAACATTTTAAATATTTTGAGGGATGTTCAGGAATTTTATTAAAATGTGGATTTTTTTAATTTTAAGCCACTGTGAAAGCTCTCAAGTTATTTTATCAATTTTCCTGGATATCAGGGAAAATCATATTTTAGGGTGTTTTAATTAATTCCAGAGAATTTTTAATTTATTTCAATACTTAAAAAGAATTTTGAAGATTTCATACTCTTTTTTCTTAATTTTAAGGAATTTTTAAGAACTTTCAAAATTTTTAAAGAATTTCAAAAGATTTGAAAGAATATTAGCATTTTCGATTATTTAAAAAGATTTTAAAAATTGTATTAAAAATTTTATTTAAAAACGGAATCCTAAAATTTTCATTGAAAAAATAATTTCAAATAAAAAATTTTCATACTAAACTTTAATTTTGATCCAAATGGTTACAGTTTGTACTAAATGTTTGAATTTTTAAGCCAAAGAAAATATATTTTCTAAAGAAATTTTGAATTTCCTACAAATTAGATCAATTTTCCATCAAATAGCAAAAATTTTTTTAGAGTTCCAACTTGTTAAATTTTTAAGCAAAAAAGATTAATTTTATATAAAAATGTTTAATTATCTTGAAATTACATCAGTTTTCAACCAAATTAGATTTCAAATCATTTTAATTATTTTAAAGGATTCGAAGGAATTTCAGATTTTTTAAAATAATTTAAATGGATTTCAAATGGTTGAAAATATTGTAAGGTATGTTTAAAGGTTTTAACTCATTTTCGAAAATCATTTAAAAACTAGTAAGGAATTTCAAAAGATTTTAATTATCATTAGAGAATTTTCTACAATTTAAGATGATATAGAACAATTTTACGAGGATTTAAATTATTTCAAGGGATTCAAAAAGTTCTCAATATACTTTAAAAAATTTTCCAAGATTTCAGAAAATATTCCTTTAAATTTTGTTATTCCTTTGTATTTTTCTAAATTCATTTTTACAAATTTCTACGATTTTTTTTATTTTAATAATTTTTTGTAAATAATTTGAATTTTTCTGAATTATTTTTGAATTTTTTTAAAGATTTGTGAATTGGTTGCTTTTTACTTTTTAAATTAAATTACGCGATGGCAGCCCTGAGACAAATAAACAACAAAATTATAAATTTTTATTAAAAATTATTTTTTCCATTTATAGAAGATTTCTGAATTATAAATGTTATAAGATTATAGCATGTTGGTTCTTTCAGTATTACGTATTCAACTGCAGATAGATTTGAACTACTTTTATTTGAAAAAGAAAAAAAAATAATATTCTAACCTGACTGAGATTGCGAAAATAAAGAATAAGGAAATTTTTTTCTAAATCGTTAAATAATTCAGTTGGCTATACCCATTGTTTCATAAAATTCTCTCTTCCGTGGGAAAAGGAACACCTGAATTTCGCTAACTGAACCACACAAAGAAAAGTTCATGAGGGGATAAAATTTTCTCCAGTCGGAATAGCATTTGAATTTAGCCGTCTATAAATAATCGAAAAAAAATTTCCGCCTATAAGAAATTGTTATCAAAACGAATTTCTATGCAAGGAAATGAATTTTGCAATAAAAAAAGAAATTTTCAACCAGAGTTGCACAAATTTCAACCAAAACTTAAATTTTAACACTACAAAAAAATTCATTATTAACCAAACATGGAATAGTTAAATTTTACTTGAAAAATAAATGTTTACAAAATAGATTAGTTTTTATTTAGTTGAATTTTTAACGAAGAAAATTTATTTTCTACAAAAAATGACAAATCCTCAATGAAACACAACAATTTTTAAATAATTATTAATTTTCAACAGATATATTTTTTTTTACAAAAACGTTAAAATTTTTACAAAATAGCTCATTTTTCTATCAAATAGATGAATCTTCTACAAAATTGTTAAATTCTTGAAATAATTCATTTATAAAAAAAATGTTCTATATGATAATTAAATTTTTGAGCAAATAAGTAGATTTTTCACCGAATATTTGAATCTTCTACTGAATTGCTGAATCTTTCACCAAATTGTTGCTTTAGAAACCCAAAAAGATAAATTTTTTATAAAAACGTTAAATTTTGTACAAAACACATAATTTTTCAACAAAAAAGTTTAATTTTGAAATTAGAAGATCAATTATTGACTCAAAACAGAATAATGAAATTTTTATTTTAAAAAATCATTTTCAATTCGAAAAAAAAAATTGAATACTTTAATCTTGTCCTACATACTTACATTTTGTACCAAAACTTTCAAGACAAACAAATACATTTTATTTAAAAAATGTTGAATTCTCTACAAATTAGATCCATTTTTAACAGAATAGTAGAATTTTGCAAGTAAAAAGATAATGTTTTAACAAGAAATTTAATATCTAAATTTTCATAAACAATTTTTTTTAATATAAAAAAACAGAAATATACAAAACAGTTGAATTTTGTAACAAATATGTACTTTTTGTACAAAACTGTTTAATCTTCTACCCAAATGTTGAATTTTTAATCCAAAAAGATAATTAAAAAAAATTTATCATTTTCTACAAATCAAATACATTTTCAACCGAATAGTAGAATTTTTTAACTGAAAAGATCATTTATTATCCAAGAATTGAATAGTTTAATTATCATTGCAAAAATTAAATTTTAATAAAAAAAATGGTCTAGATAATAATTAAATTTTTAAGCAAATAGTTAGATTTTCTACAAAATAGTTGAATCTTATACTAAATTAATAAATTTCTAAGTCAAGGGATTAATTTTCTATAAAAGTGATGAATTTTCTACAAATTACATCAGCTTTCAACCAAAAAGTTGAATTTTGAAACTAAAAAGATCATTTATTTACCGAACAATGATTAGTTCAGTTTTTCAGTGAAAAACGAGTTTTCAAATAAAAAATTTTTTCAAAACAGTTGAATTTTGTACTAAATAGTTAAATTTTCTACTAAATTTTTCAAGTCAAAAAGATTAATTTTTTATATTCATGTTTAATTTTCTACAAAATACATCAATTATCAAAAAAATAGTTGAATTTTAAAACAAATAAATTCTATTATCAAACTTAAACAGAATGGTTAAATTTTTATTTTAATAATCATTTTCAATTTAAAACAATTTTACCAATAGTTTAATTTTTTATTAATAGTTACATTTTATAAAAAATTCTAGAATCTTGTACAACATTATTGCATTTTTTAAAAAAAGGTGATATCCATTTTCTACAGAATAGCAAAATTTCGCAACTAAAAAGATAATTTATTAACCAGAAATATAATATAGTTCAATTTTAAGTTTTTATAGTTTCAAATTTTTGTATAGTTTTCAATTTTTATAGTTTCAATTTTCAGAAATATAATATAGTTCAGAAATAGTTTAATTTTCGTAAACAATTTTTTTTTAATATGAACAAAAAAACAGCCAAGGGATTAATTTTCATTAAAAATTTTGAATTTTCTACAAATTACATCAGTTTTCAACCACAAAGTTGAAATTTGAAACTAAAAAGATCGTTTATTAACTGAAATTGAAGTAGTTTAATTTTCGTTCAAAAAAAAGTTTGCAATTAAAAAAAAATCTTCACAGAACAGTTAAATTTTGTATTAAATAGTTGAATTTTCTATCAAATTGTTGAATTGTCCACCAAATTGTTGTATTAAAAATACAAAAAGATTAATTTTTTATAAAAATGTTTAATTTTCTATAAAATACATCAGTTTTTAACCAAATAGTTGAATTTTAATATTAAGATGTTCTATTAGTATCCAAAAATGGAATAGTTAAATTTTTATTTGAAAAATCATTTCAAATTAAAAATAAAATTTAATAGTTTAATTTTTTTCTAAATAGATTATGTACTAAATTATAGAATCTTCTACAAAATTATTAAATTTTTGAGACAAAAAGATCAATTCTATTTATTAATGTAGAATTTTCTACATTAAAAAATTTTAATTAAAAAAAAATTAAAAGACAGTTGAATTTTTGAGCAAATAGTTTTTTGTACCAAATTGTTGAATCTTCTACCCAATTGTTGGATTTTTAAGAAAAAATATACATTTTCTAAAAATACTTTAATTTTCTACAAAAAAGATACATTTTCTACCGAGTAGTAGAATTTTTTAATGAAAAAGATCATTTATGAAACAAGAATGGAATAGTTAAATTTTCAAAAAAATAAAATAAAATAAAAACACCTTTTTTACGAAACAGTGAAATTTTCTAGCAAATAGTTATATTTTCCACTAATTTGTTGAATCTTCTACGTAATTATTGAATTTTTAAGCCAACAAGATGAATTATCTAAAAAAATGTTAAATTTTCAACCATATCTACAAAAGAGTTCAATATTTAACCAAATAGTAGAACTTTGAAACTAAAGAGATAAATTCTTAACCCAAAATAAAATATTTAAATTATAATTAAAAATAATATTTTTAACAAGAAAAATAAAAAATTTTTGCAAAACAGTAAAATTTTCTAGGAATTAGTTAAATTTTGACCAAATTATTGAATTTTCGAGCCAAAAACACAAATGTTGAATTTTATAAAAAAAAAACAGTTGAATTTTTAACTAAAAAGATTAATTCTCTACTGAAAAAGGCGAATTCTCAGCAAAACTAATAAATATTTAACCAATTAGTTAAGTTAAAATTTTTTTTTTTCAATATGAATTTAAAAAAAAAAGATGAATATTCAGTTTTCAACCAAGTAGTTGGAATTTTGAAATTAAAAAGATTGATTATTTTAACAAAAATGAAGTGTTTCAATTTTCATTTTAAAAAAATTTCTGAATTAAGAAAATATTTTTTGACAAAAAAGTTGAATTTTCTACGAAATAGATACATTTTCTACAAACTTGTTTAATCTTTTACCAAATTGTTTAATTTTCAAGCCAAAAAGATGAATTTTCTACCAAATTTTGTATTTTATAAAAAAAAAAACAGTTACATTTTTAACCAAGAAGATTAATTATCTACTGAAAAAAAAACGAATTTTTAGCAAACCACATAAATTGTTTGTCAATTAGTTGAGTTTTCTACAATAAAAACACAACAAAAAAAGACGAATTTTCAAGAAATTGAATAAATTTTCAATAAAAAAAATATGATGTTTGAGCTTAGAAAAAATTTTGTTATAAAAAAAAATTTTTAAATCCAACTATTTGTTTGAGAATTCATGCATTTTGTTGAAAATTCATCGTTTCTGGTTGAGAAATCAACTATTTGGTGAAAAAATAATTTTTTTATTTTAGATTTAAATACTGGGTTAAAAATACAACTGTTTTCAGTCAAAGAATAATCTTTTTGTCTAAAAATTCGACCATTGGTTGAAAGTTCTTTTTTTGTAGGTAAAAAAATTAAACTATTTTCTTAAAAATTATTTTTCCTTCTGAAAAATTTTTTGAAATGCAAATTGAACTCTTTCAGTTTTGGTTGATCATCGATCGCTTAAAATTGAGAATTCATCTTTTTAGTTTAGAATAAACTAATTTACTGAAAATTCTACTATTTGGTTAAAGACATAACTTTATTATTATTTTTTTTTTGTAAAATAAATGTTTAATTTTTTGGAAAATTAGATGATTTAGTAGAAAATTCGTTCTGTTTGCTTGAAAGATCTATTTTTAATTGTATTTGCAACTGCTTGGTGGATAATAATTTTTTTACTTCAACTATTTGGTTAATAGTTCACTATTTTAGGTTCAAAATTCAACTTTCTTGATTAAAATTAATCTTTTTGAATGAAGAATCGAACATTACGTTAAAAATTGAAATATTTGTTTAAAAATCAAAAAATGCGTGAAAAATTCAAATTATTGTTTAAAAATTAAACTATTTTTATTATTTTCTTGTTTGTTGAAAATTCCACTATTTTGTTGAAAAATTAACTGCATTCTTTAAAATTCGTCTTTAGGATAGAAAATTCACATTTTTTGGTAGAGATGTTCTTGGTGAATTATTGATTAATTAAACTTTCTTTTTAATTGGTTAAAATTTCAACTATTTTCTTTAAAATTCGTCTTTTATGCTCGCAGATTTAACAGTTTGATTCAAAATTTTATAAAAAAAATTCAGTTTGTTCTAAAATTAATTTGATTGTAAAAAATTAGCTATTAGGTTGAAAACTCATCTTTTGTGTTAAAAATTTACATTTTGTGGTTCAAAATTCAGCTGCTTTCTTGAAAAAATTTATTTTCCCGCTTAATATATTTCGATTCAAAAGAAAAAGCATTTTATATACCTATAATGTGTTTCTTTGATTAGAATTAATTTGATTTATCCAAATAAATTTCGAACCAATTAGTTGAGTTATTGTGAAAAAAAAATTTTTTTAAAGATGAATTTTCTACAGAAATGTTGAGTTTTCTACACAATAATTATATTTTGTACCAAATAGTAGTATTTTCAAAGTAAATAGATCAATTCTCAACCAAAAATAGAATAGTTAAATTATAATTAAAAAAAAAATGTTTTCCAACCAGTTAAATTTTCTAAGAAATAGTTACATTTTCTATCAAATTGTTGAATTTTCAATAAAAAAATTTTAATTTTCAGCAAAAATGTTGAATTTTCTTAAAAATGTTGAATGTTACAAAAAAAAGTTGAGTTTTTAACCAAGAAGATTATTTTTCTACTAAAAAAATGAATCCTTAGCAAATCACACACATTTTCAACCAATTAAAAGAGTTTTTAACAAAAAAAATGGTTTGAAACAAAAACAGATGGATTTTCTACAAAAATGTTGAATATTCTACAAAATCTTTAATTTTCTACTAATTAGATCAATTTTCAAGCTTATAGTAGAATTTTTGAATTAAAAAGATAAATTATTAACGAAAATAGAATAGGTAAATTATAATAACAAAAAAATTCAACAACAACAAAAATTTGTTGCAAAACAGTTGAATTTTCTACAAAATAGTGAATTTTTTAATCAAATTGTTGAATTTTTTACAAAAATGTTTAATATTATAAAAAACAGTTGAATTTCTAATCAAGAAGATTAATTTTCTACTAAAGAAGAAGAACCCTTAGTAAACCACATAAATGTTTAATCAATTAGTTGAGTTTTCTGCAATAAAAAAAAAACAACAAAAAGATGAATTTTCAACAAGTTAAATCAATTTTCAATAAAAAACATAAAAATTTAAGCCTGAAAAATCATCTGATTACCGAAAATTAAATCGTTATATTTTCATTTGAAAAATATTTTTAAAACAATTATAAAAGAATTGAATCGAAAACCCAAACATTTGGTTAAAAATTTATGTATGTTGTTCAAAATTAATCTTCTAGAATGAAATTTGAACTACTTTGTTAAAAATAAAAATAAATTTTCTAAATTGAATTCATTTGTTGAAGACTCATCCCTTCGGTTTAGAATTTAACTATTTCCTCAAAAATTACATTTCTTGTTTGAAAAATAATTTTTTGAAATGCAAACTTAACTATTTGGTTCAATATGAACTATTTATTGAAATTTCAACTATTTGTTTTAAAATAAAACAATTTTCTGCTAAAGATTAAGCGTTTTTTTTTAATTCGATGATTTAGTTGAAAATTCGTTTCTTTTTCGTGAAAGATCAACTTTCACTTCTAATGTCCACTGCTTAATGGATAATTATTTTTCTTTAATCCAGCTAATTGGTTAATAAATAATTTAACTTTTTGGGTTTAAAATTAAACTGTTTTGTTAAAAATGAACCTTTTGTGCTGAAAAATCAAATAATTCGTAAAAATTTTTAATATTTGGTTAAAAATTTAACTATTTTATGAAAATTCGGTTCTTGGCTCAATTAAACTATTTGGTTAAAATTGCAACTGTTTGCAGTAAAAGATTAATATTTTCGATTGAAAATCCGACCATTCGGTTCTAATTTATTTGTCGTAGGTTAAAAAATGTAAATATTACGTTAAAAATTCAACTAGTTTGTTCAAAATTCTTCTCTTATGCTTGCAACGTTTAACTATTTGATTGAAAATTGTACAACAAAATTTATTTTAGTGTATAATTTATTTATTTATTCTAGAAAATTCAACTAATTGGTTGAAAACCATATTTTCAGTTGAAAATTAATATTTTCGGATTTAAAAGTAAACGATTCTAAATAATAAGCATTTTTTTAATGTTCTCCTTTGATTAAAATTGATTTGAATTATCCACATTAATTTCTCACCAATTATTTTAGTTATCAACAAACAGAAATTAAAAAAAAAAAGTTGAATTTTCTACAAAACTGTTGAGTTTTTTTACAAAATAGTTCAATTTTAAATCAAATAGTAGCGTTTTTAAATTGCAGAGATCAATTCTCAATCAAAAATAGAATAGTTAAATTAGAATTAAAAAAAAATTAAAAACAAAAAACAATTTTTTTTTGCAAAAAAGTTGAATTTCCTATGAAATAGTTCATTTTTCTATTAAGTTTTTACTAATTTTGACTATTATTGTACTAATTTCTACTAATAGTACATTTTTAAAAATTAAAATGTAGATTTCTTGACCAGAAAAATTAATTAATCATTTTAGATTTTAATTTTGTTTGTCTACTGGTCTAAATCAATATTATTAATCATTCATTAATGTTAAGATTGTGAAACAATTGAAAAGATAAATTATGAACTAAATATAAAATAGGTAAATTGTAATAAAAAAATTAATAAATTTAAAAAAAAACTGTGTTTAAAAACAGTTGAACTTTCTACAAAATAGTTAAATTTTTCATCAAATTGTTGAACTTTTTACAAAAATGTTTAATATAATGAAAAAAAATTAAATAAATTTTCAACAAAACATATGAATGTTAAGTCTAAAGAAATCAATTCGTAACCGATAATAAAATAGTTAAATTTTCATTTTAAAAATATTTGAAAAATACTTTTTTTAAGAATTGAATCGAAAATCCAAGTATTTGGTTGAAAATTAATGTATTTTGTTAAAAAATCGTCTTTTATGGTTCAAAATAATTCGTTTTGACTGAAAATTTAACTGCTTTGTTAAAAATTAAATTACTTTGTCAAAAGTAAATTGTATTTTTTTAAGGCTAATTTCTTTGATTGCAAATTCAACCGCTTCCTTGAATTCTTTTTTCTTGACGTTCAAAATCATTTTTTTAAACTGAAAATTTACTTATTCCACTTTTAGTTAAAAATTAATTATTTGTAGATAACAAATCAACTATATGTTGGAAAAATAACTTTCTCCCTTAAAAATTCGAATATTGAGTTAAAAATACAACTGTTTTTAGTTGAAGAATAATATTTTTGTTTGAAAATTTAACCTTTCAGTTGAAAATTTATTTTGATATGTTAAACAATTTATACATTTCGTTAAAATTTCAACTATTTGGTTGAAAATTAATCTTCTAGATTAAAAATTAAACTACTTTGTTAAAAATAAAATTTAAAAATTCAATACATTAGTTGAAGACTCATCTCTTCGATTAAAAATTAATCTGTTTTCTTACAAATTAATTTATTATTTAAAAAATAATTTTTTCAAATGCAAACTTAACGATTCCAGTTCTAGTTCAGAATTAATCATTTTAAGTTAAAAATTCAACTATTTAGTTTTGAATAAACAATTTGATTGAAAATTCAACTATTTGGTTAAAAATAAAACTGTTTTTTGCTACAGATTAATTTTTTTTTTAATTCGAGTATTGGGTTGCAAATTCTTTCCTTTTTTTTCAAAGCGCAACTTTTAGTTCTAATTATAAATGTTTGGTCCACTGAAGAAAATGATTAGTTGGACCAACTATTCAGTTTGCAATATGTGGTACTGCTATTTTGTTAGTTGGGACAACAATTTACTTAGTTGCTGGTACTGACCGAATAGTCACTGCAACTAATGGAATTATTGTACCAACTAAAAAATAGTCGTATCAACTAATAAAATAGTAGCACCATGCCTCACTAACTAAATAGTTGGCTCAACTAAAAAAATTTTTAAGTGTGAATAATTTTTTTACTTCAGCTATTTAGTTAGTAATTAAACTTTTTATTTTCACAGTTCAACTATTTTCTTGCAAATTATTATTTAGGCTAAAAAATCAAACACTTCGTTAAACAATTAAATATTTAGTTAAAAATTAAATTATTTTGCTAAAAGGTCTGATTTAGTTTATCCGCGGATTAATCAGCTACTTAATTCAATTTATGAGATAGGTAATTAATTCGATTAATTTTTTCCCGGATTTTTTTTATAACCTGATATAAAATAAGTTTTCTCTGGAGATAAGGTAAGAGGGTTCGCGTCAAGTGGAAGCCGCTTTTTTAGAGCGTATTTCACGCAAATTACATACCAGATTTGCTGGCGATGATAGTAGATTCAACGATAGGGTTATACATATAATATGGAGAGAGTAAAACTACAGTGGCTGATTATCAAGCTGGACGATCTTTCTTGAAGTTAACCGCTTTTTGCACCCGATTCGTTTAACGGTCATCTCTATTTTTCCCTCATTTCAGCAAGTGCACATAACTGTCTCCAGGTCTGAAAAATTGGTCGTACATTTCAGTTTTACGAGCAGCAAATTGAAAAAACGTGAGAACCACATGCATCATCCATAAAGGGGCTCTGTATAAATAACAATTTTTTTTCTCAAATTTTAATGACAAATAGTTTTTAACAAATTCATGATGAAGAGAATGTTAACAGCTCTAAATGGAAAGATTTACATAGTGACTTTGCGAAGCTCTTCAGCTGGGGTGATTGCTAGAGAAATTCATCATCTACCTGAGTCGTAGCAGTGCTGTGGAATAGGGTGGTACAAAAATGCATGAGAAATTTGATTCCATTTCATTCCAAATCCGAAAAAAGAAATTCGCTAATTTTTTTTTCTTTTTCTTTCTATTTTAACAGGTACCGAGTTTGACTTGAAGTTTTCCATGTAAAATGCATTGTTAAAAATCACTTTTTTTAGTTTTTAGATTAATTTTTCAGGGTTTGAAAAAATGTGACGGGAAAGTATGGGATCCCATAGAGAATTATTTACGAAAAATTTCATTTATCAGAAATATAGGTATGACACACCCAACACACCCCCAGGAGTACCTGAAAACTACCCTTCAAACCAAAAATTTCAATTTTTTATTACTTAAACAAAAGGAATTTTTTGAAACCATTTTTTATGTAAATTCTTTTTTTTTCTTAAAAATTATTACTATTGATCTAGTAAAAGATTTATTAACATTAGTTTATTAATTTGTGATTGTTTAAACAAAGGAAATTTGTTTGAATAATTTTTTTATTAAAAAATAGTAATATTTCTTCAGAGGAATATTAATCAATATTGTTCGATGACTTTTATTTATTTTTTTAATAAAAATGATTACCTTAATAATACTGATAAATTAATTATCATTAAATTAATTATTAATCAGTAACTAATTATTACTGATAAATATTCCACTAGACCCACAGTCATAAATTTTATTTGAAAAGGAAATCAAAACGAAATTATTTAAACAAATTCCTTTTGGTAAAATAATTGAAAATGTATGAACTAATGTTAATCAATATTCCACTAGACCAATAGTAATTATTTTTAGGGACAAAACTAATTTTCAATAAAAAAATTATTGAAACAAATTTCAGTTGTTTAAAAAATTAAAAATTAATGAACCTATGTTATTAAATATTCCACTAGATTAATAGTAATAATTTTAAGGAAGATAAAATAAATTTTCGAAAAAAAATTTAAACTAATTCCAGTTTTTTAAATAATTAAAACTTAATTAAACAATGATAATAAATATTCTACTAGACCAATATTTATAATTTTAGGTAAACGTTGGATACAAATTATTCCAAAAACTCAAAAAAGTGATTTTTCCCTATGCATTTTACATGGGAAACTTCAAGTCTAAACCGGGAAAACGCTGTTCCTACACAATTTTATTCCACACAAAATATATTGTACACAAGTTTACTGATCATACTTTTCTTGCACAAAACTTTTGCTTCACAAATTTTTTTTACATAGAATTTAATACTTTTATATTTTTCCGAAACAAAATTTTGTCTACACAGAATATTTCCTACACAGTATTTAACACGGTTTAATATATTTAATTTTTTCCTACGCAAAACTTTTTCTACACAAAATTTTTCCTACACAAAATTTTTTCTACATAGAAGATTTCCTACACATAATTTCATATTGTTTAATACTATTATTTTTTCCTATAAAAAATATTTTCTACACAGAATTACATAGAAATAACATTTTATTTTAATATTTCAATAAATGAATTGAAAAAAGCTGATTTATCAGTTATTACCTTCGTGTTTATAAAATTAGTTGAATGTTTACTAATTCAGACGTATAGAAGTGTCGTGAATTTTAAAACCAATTGTTGAAAAAATCTTTTTAAAAATACAAAATTTACTTTTTCTGAAAAATCATTTATTAATTTCTTTACTTTTATTTTTCTAATTATTTCATGACGATTTTTAAAAATTAATTTTTTATTTCTGAGCTTTCTATTTATTTCGCAATTTGTTTCTGGTGTTTCACTAATATATACATACTTTACATTATTCAAAGTGTGGAAGATCAATCTTAAAAATAAATTTTTTATGGCTCTTACATAGTTATAATCGTAAATGTTTTCTTGAGAAAGAAAATTCATATATACTAAAATTTTGCATTAAAAACTATACTTATAGTGATATTAAGTATTGATGATACAGGCGCTATAAAATAAAAAACTGTGAACACCATTATCACAATTAGATTGTCTAGAATCAAAAATTTAAATATTTTTCCAAAAGAGGCGAGATACGTAAAAACTCTAAAAATAGACTTAGCTAGAACTTTTTTGTAACACATTATTAAAGAATGTTATGTAGAAAAAATTTTGTGTAGGAAAAATATTCCAGTATTAGATTTTGTGTAAGAAAAGTTTTGTGTACAGAAAGTTTCGTTTAGGAAAAGTTTCGTGTAGGAAAAATATAAAATTATTAAATTCTATGTAGGAAATATTTTGTGTAGGAAAAATTTCGTGTAGAAAAAGTTTTGTGTAGGAAAAATACAACAGTATGAAATTATGTGTAGGAAATATTTTGTGTAGAAAAAGTTTTGTGTAGGAAAAATATGATTAGTATATTTGTGTAAAATGTATTTTGTGTAGAATAAAATTGTGTAGAAACAGTGTTTTCCCATATATTTTGTACAGGAAAAATATTGGACGTAATATTTATTTTGTACAATGTTTAGAGATTATCTTGATAAATAAATATTACTATATAATTATTCGTAGAATATACATCTTCTGTGTAGAAAGTATTTTGTGCAAGACAATAATAAAAGTATTAAGCAATATTAAATTCTGTGTAGAAAAAATTGTGCTTAGGAAACATTTTTTGTAGGAAAAATATAACAGTATTAAATTCTATGTAGGAAATATTTTGTGTAGGAAACAAACATAATTATTAAACTTTTATACACAAAACTTTTTCTACAGAAAATATTCCCTTCACATAATTTAATACTGTTACATTTTCTCTACACAAAACTTTTCTACACGAAATTTTGCCTACAAAGAATTTAATATTGTTAAATACTTTTATTTTTTACCTACACAAAATATTTTCTACGCTAAATATTTTCTACACAGAATTTAATATTGTTATATTTTCCATACACAAAACTTTTTCTACAACAAATTTTTCCTACACAAAATGTTTTCTACACAGAATTGAATAGTAATACAATAACATTTTATTTTAATAATTCAATAAATGAATTGAAAAAAACTGAGTTATCAGTTATTACCCTAGTATTTATTAAATTAGTTGAATGTTCACTAATTAAGATGTATAGAAGTCTCGTGCATTCTAAAACCAATTGTTCAAAAAAATCGTTTTAAAAATACAAAATTTACTTTTTCTGAAAAATCATTGATTAGTTTCTTTACTTTTATTTTTCTAATGATTTCATAACGATTTTATCAAATTAATTTTTTACTTTTGAGCTTTCTATTTGTTTTACAATTCGTTACTGGGGTTTCACTAAGCTATACGTATTTTACGTTATTCAGAGTGTAGAAGATCAATCTTAAAAATAAATCTTTATTAATTTTTACATAGTTATAATCGCAAGAGTTTTCTTGAAAAATTAAGAAAGTAATAAATAAAACTCAAAATTGCAAAAAAAACTTTTAACTAAAAAGATAATATTATTTTATAATACTTTAAGAAATTGTATGAATGTTTAAACCTTAAAGTACATTGTGGGTGTCTAAGACCCCAAGCAATTTTCAAACTCTTATAAACCATACTTAATTCGAAAAAATTGAGTTAGTGTCGCCATCTGGCTTATTTGGAGACACTAAATGTAAGTAGAGTCGTTCAGCATACTGCGTCAAGCGTCAGTCTAATAGCAGCAGCTGCTGAAAGTGAAGGTAAAAAAATAGTGGGGTATGTAACACCCAGTGTGCACTTAGCTTATAACTTACGGCAGCGCGTTATGCGAGAGCAGACTGTGGATGTGTTGAATAAAATATAATTATTAAAATACAGTTATATACGTCTCTTTTTCAATTTATTGTATTTTTATGGAATTACATGTCAAAGTTCCTCAATTTTTATAATAATAAATCGATTTAAAAGCAAAAAATCTGATTAATCATTTTATCATAAAATTGACTTTTGAAATGTATAAATAAATATCTTTTTTTAAAACACCCATGTTGCAATATTAAAAAAAAATAAAATTGCACTATTTCAAAAGTATCGCCTTAAATTTTCAGGTTAAAATAATTAAAATTACGGGAGTTATGAATTTTTAAGTGAAAAAAACACATTTTTTCACTTTTTTCAATATTTTTTTTAACAAACTTAAAATAAATAAATAGCTATAAAATCAACTCTACATTATAAAAGATATCTTGAGCTATATCAGATAATTTTATTGTGATAAAATATTTAATAAGGGTTAAACAATACATGATTAAATACGCTGGGGTGTTGAAGACCCACAATGCACTTTACCGTGATATGTCATCAATAAAAAGTTTGTCAGTGGCTAAAATTTTAACATTATTGAATTCAAAATCAAAATAATGATTTAAATTATCAGAATGTTGTGACAAATCTGTATTGAAATTCAGAACTAGATGAAATAAAAATTCTGATCTTATTATGCGTTACGATTTATTATTTCTACTATCAATAATGTTATTTATTCGTTTGATTTTTTTACGATTTTTTTCGACAAGGGAGGGAGGGGGTCTTTCATTCATGTACGTAAATTTTGGGAATTCGTGAATGAAGAATAACTTATATTAAATAATAAGACATTTATTAAAAATTTCACTTTTCGCCCCACCGAAACCTGTTGAGTAAAAAAATGAATCTATCCAAGAACAAATTTAAAAAAGTCAGGGAATTTCGAAAAATTTAACTGTTTTTTTCGAAAATTTGTCTTTTTAATTCAAAAATTCATCTATTTTAGTAGAAACTGCATATTCCTTAGACAAATTCAAGAATCAGAAAATTTAAGTATCTTCTCAGAAAATTGACTTTTTATTAAAAATTCACACTTTTATATTGAAAAGTCAAATCAAGATCTTGTTTGAATGAAAATTCAATTTTTTTTTAATGTGTGTTTCTTTTTAATTAATCTATTTTATTAGAAACTGCATCTTCTTTCAGATAAAAATGCAACTTTTTTGTTCAAAATTCAAAAAGTTTGTTTAAACGTCATCCTTTTAGTCAAAAACGCCGATGGCTTATTAAAAATCCATCGATTTTACAGAAAACTTAATTGTTTAAAATTCATATTTAGGTGTTGAATAGTAAACTGTAAACTTTTTTAGTTAAAAACTAAACTTTTCTTGAAACTTTATCTCTTTGGTTTAAAAATTCGTCTTTTTTAATATAATTTTCATCTTTCTAAGATAAAAATAAAACTTAATTCTTTGAAATTCATATTTTAGTGTGGAAAATCCGCTGCAATATTTTTTAGTAAGAAACTCTTTTTTTTTTAATTTGTCTTTTATGTTAAAAAATTGTTCTGTTTCAATAGAAACTTCATCTTTCTGGGATAAAAATGCAACTGTTTTATTGGAAATTCAAAAATTTTCTTAAAAAGTTATACTTTTATTTCAAAACTCAACTGTTTTCTTAAAAATTCCACTATTTCATAGAAAACTTGATTATTTAAAATTTATATTTTGGTTTTCAAAAGTAAGCTCGAAATCTTTTTTTAATGAAAATTCAACTGTTTTTTATTTAACTTTTCTTTTGGATTTGAACATTCATCTGTTTGAGTAAACATTTAAACTTTATTAAGGGAAAGTGAAACTCTTTTATCGAAGATTAATAAATTTGATTAAAGTTATCCATTTTTGTTAAAAATTAAACTGTTTTGTTCAAAATTTTTATTTGTATTGACAAATTTCGTAAAGAATTCAATTTTCTTTTGAAACTCATATTTTAAAGTTGAAAAGTCAAACTAAATTTTTTTAAATGGAATTTTAAATTATTTTATTTTTAAATTTGTATTTTAAATTTCAAACTTTATCTGTTTCAATAAAGATTTCATTTTTTTTTGTATGAAAATGAAACCATTCGGTTTAAAATTAAAATGGTTGCATTTTCATTTTTAAAAAAATGAAATCTTTATTGAAACAGATAAAGTTTGAAATTTAAAATACAAATTTAAAAAAAAAACTTAATTTGAATTTCCATTAAAAAAAATGTCTTTGACTACAAATGGTTAACATTTTAGCAATCACCTTCTTTTTTATTGTCTAAATAATCAAAAAACAAACATATGGCAGCTTAAAACAATGTTGTAAGGTTTAAAAAATGTTCAAAAATACAATTATTACATTTTCTTGATAATTAAAAAAAAAATGTTATGCTTTCTTAAAGCAAAATATTTAAGGAAAAAGAATTCAACAACATCTTTTTAAAAAAATTCAGAAAGGAATTACATTTTATAAAAGATTAATTTAAAAAGTGACAATTGTAAATTTTTTTGATTAAGTAATTGAGAATGCAAGAAGGAAGCAAACAAATATTTTTCTTCTTATGTCGAAGTATTTTATATTTGAAAGAAAAATAAATTATCGAGTACTTTTTTAAATAGGTAATATTCAGACAAGCAATCAATTTTTTCTACATATTTTAAATTATTGTTTAGAAATTGTTATTTTCAATTAAAATCTGTTTTAAACAGTATTATAAAATAATTAAATAAATCGAAAACTGAGTTTTACAGAGATTTTTAAAAATCAGAAAATTTTTATGTGGGGACTGAGGGTATTAGAGCGTTTTTCCAACTCAAAAGTTATTTATTTTTTATAAGCTTTAGATCGGTTTTAAGCGGATTAAATTTTTACAGAAAAAAGTATTAAATTTTCGAAAAACTTAATTTAAAGTTAATTTTATTATTATTATTACACCATTAAGCCATTTCCCTTTCGGGGTAGGCGTGACTCACTCGGCAGGGGAGAAAGGAGTAGGGTGTGGATGGGATAGAGATTTTTCAGATTGATCCAGAATTCTCGTGCTATTTATGTAAATAACACGTTCGTTCCGCAACACTGCTCCGAC